>NC_046166.1:34266208-34390518 GCF_011064425.1 Rattus rattus
TCAATAATATGTATGAAATATTCAATAACAGAATCATTCTTATTTCTACTGTAAGCAATTCAGAACTAAGTCTCATTGTAACCAAATACAATTCCAAATCTTTTGTGTACTTATTTTAATAGCCTCCTTTCAAAGTAGTCCAGACACTCCTATGATACACTCTCTGTGTCACTGACATATGGTTCTTTATTCAAACAACTACCGTTCCATGTTCCTCATATTGGACTAATAATAAATTTAAGTTTTCCCTAAATTGAATCTATATTGACTGTATCATTATTTTTTCTTGTCATTATTCCCCAAAACAATAAGCAATAAAACTATTTATATATCATTTGCACAAAACAAAGTATTTTTAAAATAACCTAAGCTAGTTGACAGTGTATGGAGACTATGCCTATGTTATATATAAAAACTATGCCATTCCATAGAGGGAACTTAATTGGTATCCTTGTGATCCTTTGATTGTTCATGAATCCTGAAGCATGACTAAGATGTTTTCATGCTAGTCTTTATTTGGAAGGTATTGACAAGGAATTAACAAAATAGACATCAAGAAATGACTCATTTCAGTACAGTGGTTAGTCCCTGGGTAGGTATAAAGGGAGAATGGTAGGTGGTAGGAATTTGGACTCTGTCTTCAAAGTTCCATTGCTCTTTTCTTTTTAGGGACGTAAAGTATCAAACCAAGTTTAAACTTGGAATAGCAGAGTCAGAAACTAGACTGAAGCTCCAACTCATAATTTCAAAGCTCATTTAGATAATTATAGGACTAAATAAAGAATAAAATGAAAAAGCAGCCTATGATTCACAATATTGCAAGCTGTGATGCTGTAATCGCGCCAAGAACAGAGATCAACACACACAGTACCAAAAAGCTTCCATGTGGCTTGTGTGCACTGTTACGCTGTATGTGGCATATATGGAGACATGGGCAGAAGAAATCAGAGGGCTTGATCTAGAAACATTCAAGGTCAAAACTATTGTCAGATAAGTCATTTTGCCTCCTTTGGGTTACAGAAGCAAATTTCAATTTATGTTCTCAAGAATAAAAGTGATCAATTGATGTGTTACTAATACGAATATGATCTAGCTAAAAGATGACACAATTAGATTTGAATCATCAAACTGTGTACAAAAGAGTTCAACTCACTTACTTATCTCATTCCAAGTCACTCTATTAACTATCTGAAAAGCCTTTGATTAAGAACAAAGAATGCTCCTTCTTGTCCCTCTCCATTCCACACTTTGTTATGTCTGTGACATTATCTGTGCTCTAATTACTCACTAATTGTCTCTTGTCCTTTACATATGGTTTACAGTCTCTGTGCTCTACAGTTTGTAATTCATGTGCCAACTATTTTATGAAACATTCTTGAATAACCATCCTGAAAGTACAGGGTCACTTCTGAGAAAATGTACCACTCTCTTATTTTTACATCTCTGGCATGTTGTTGATTATTTTATGAATTTACTCAATTAATATTATTGCTCACTTTGTAACTTATGCTGTCTCACTGAGATCCTTGAAAGGATGCCTTCCTTCAAGCTTCTCTTGCTGGTGAGATTCTTCCTTAATTGTTTTTTTCTAACTCTCTTGACATACTTCAAATTACCCAAGCCATGGTTGAGGAGTCACAAGACACATTATCAAGGAACTGCTTCAGAGGCTAGATAAACAGCAACTGAAAACTCTGGTAAAGTTCACTGAACTCCTAGCCTCCTTCTGAGGTTTGAATGTCTGGAACTTTGTTGTCATTCTTAACAAAAATGTGTATTGATGTCATTCTAGTTGGCTTCTTTCCAAAATATCAATGTTGTGGTGACTTAAATGAGAATGTCCACTATAGTCTTTGACATTTGAATACTTGGTCCCTAGTTGGTGGTGCTGTCCTAAGATGCTTGGGTGGTAAGGCCTTGGTAGAGCAAGTATGACACTATGTATTGGTTCTAAGGTTTCAAAGCTATTCACCATTCCCAGCTAATTTCTCTGCTTCTTTCTTACACTTACAGATGTGACCTCTCAGATTCTATTCCAACTAACATGTCCGCTGAATGCTGCCATGTTGATCTGCCATGCCTACTGCTACCTTTCTGTATCTTAAGCTACATAGTCCCTTCCTTCTACAGTTTGCCTTAGTTAGGCATTTTATCACAGCAACAGGAAAATCCCCAATATAAATGTCAAGACTGAAGTCAGGGCAGAGAATTCTGTTGCCCAGTTATGGCTATCCACCCATAATCCATACTGTGGTTGCCTGTTCTCTTTGGAGTCCTTGTAAGGACCAAGTTGGCCTAGACTTGGGAACAACATCTTGTTCTTTTGTCTAAAGACCTTGCTCATTCTTCCATTTAATCTTCCTTAGCATAGGGGTTTAATATTTCTGTATATAAGATGTTATTGGAGTATAGTGAAGGCAATGAATGTGTTAATTATTACACAACTTTTTATTTTATTGCAGAATTTACCAACAACAATTCAGAGAAATATCACTGACATAGAGAACCTGAATATATGGAGAAAATAATCATTTTTGTTGATGCACTAGGAAAAAGCTTTATGACATAAATTTCTGGCTGAAGTAAATCTTTCAGAGGCAAGTGAAAACATGAAAAATCATGAAAAGACAAAGAGAAAATTTCATTAAAAATATGTGCATTGAGTAAAGTGTTGAATTGTGTTTCACTTAATTGTATGAAAGGTGTTTGAGCCAGGCATTCGTGGTGCATGTGAGGCAGAGGCAGGCAGATCTTTGTGAGTTTGAGGATGGCCTAGTCTACAAAGAGAGTTCCAGGACAGCCAGGGTTACAGGGAGAAATTCTGTCCTGAAAAGCAACAACCAAAAAGTGTTTAAACTGTAACAAGTTTTATACATATACCCATGTGTTCAAAATACATAGGTTACAAACTTACAAATATATATAGAAATATAACCATACATACAAACATATGTGTACATTTCTAAATACACACATTTTAATTCCAAATGTGATAAAAAATGTTTAGCTAAAAAGTCTTCTAAATATGAAAGTTATTTTGTCTCAGATTTAAACAATTTCAGCCAGGCATGAAGTTATGTGTGAACAGTCAGGAAAGGTTGATATTGGAGAGCCTCAGAATTAAGACTATTTTGGGTAACAAAATGGACCTGAACCTTTCTCTAAACAAAACAAAAACACACTAAAATGGTAAACATTTTTACTTAAAAGGAGAGTAGGCAGGAAGTTCACTTCAAGAGTTAACACACATCACCTTCTTGATATTCAAGACAGATTTTCAGAGATGCTGAATGTTGAAGCTGCCTAGCACCTTATCCTGTCTTTATAACTCGTTTCTTGTTTCCTCTTGCTCTGATAAACATTCCAACTTCAGAGCAAAGCCTCCCTGGAATGGTTAAACTATAACTACTTTCCCTGTCATTCCTCATTTTCTCTACTAATTCACTTCTGTCATGAAGTGAGCAGATTGAGACTCTGCATGGAAAGAACAATTAAACTAAGCAGTAATGAATAATACATAGAAAGAAAAACAGTAATATCTACTGCTATCAGCAAAGCCTCATAGTATTCATAAAAGGGGATCTTTGTGATTTAACATCAGAATTCCTAACTGCTTTTTTCCAGTCTTGTGTTTTATACCAAACATTAAACATTTCCTGAAAGTGTCTATGATATGATATATCAAAAGTCAACAAAGAAATTAATTTCAGTCTTTACAAAATGAATACAGATCTTGATTTTTCCTAGTTCAATTCACTGAAAGAAATAGACATTGTAAGGAAAGCAAACACATTCTCTGACCTCAATTACTCAATGCTTGAGAGGCAGTGAATTTGAAAGGTAAGCTGACAAAGAGAGTTACTAGGAGAAACAGGTTACTAAATTCACCTTCGGAGGTTTTTCTAGACAAAAGCAAATACAAACCCTCCAAAAAACAGTGTGAAGTCCAAAATCAATGTTTCTTCCAATGGTTTACATGTCATTTTAATAAAGAATAATAAATGTGTACAATTGTCAAGACAAAGGTTAGAAGGATTGGGTGTAGAAAAGACTACAATTGAGTGACCAAAAAGACTCCAATGTAAGTCCAATCCAGAAAGCTCCCACTCCACAAATAGGAAAGCCATCTAAGTACTAACCAGGACCAACCCTGCCTAACTTCCCAGATTAGACAAGATAAATTGCATTTAGAGTGGTATAGCCACAGAAGTGGGGGCTGTTGTCTCTTGCTTTTGAATCCCTTCCCCCTAGCTGGGTTGCCTTACCTCTAGACTCAATAGAAAATGCACCTAGTCCTACTGCATCTTGATATGCCAAAGTGGGTCGATATTCATGGGAAGTATCTTCTCTGAGAAGAAAGGAAGGGGAGATAGGAGCAGGGGAAGGGAAAGGGAGGAATTGCAAAGAGAGGAGGGAGAGGAAGCTGCAATGGATGTAAAGTAAATGCATAAATTAATAGGAAAAAAGGAAAGCCAAGGCTCCATCTTCATGTCTCTCAAACAAAAGAACAACAAAAGTGTAGAATGGCAAAGTCAATCATAATTAGCTACAACTCTATAATGCTTCTCTCATTTGCTTAGCAAGAATAACAAAAGAGGAAATTGAGAAATTGCATATAGAGTGGCTCATCCTATTAACCACGACAGAACTAGGACCAATCAAAACTGTTCTTAATTACATGGTGAAAAGAGAAACGAAGCAATCTCATACAAAATGGCATACCCTAACCTAGTAAAGTCATGTTTAAAATGGAAAACCCTGTAGGTCATCACCATTCCCAGGGCCCAGAGCTCTATTCTTGCTGTCTGTTATATTTTTCAGTATACCCTCTTTCAGTCCATTAAAAAGGTTTATTTTCTCTCTTCTATTATATAATAGACTTTTAGTGATGATAAATATAGGAAGGCTGTTATATTATACAAACCGGTGGAAAATAAAGGTTGTTATAACACTTATTTTTCAGATTTCTCTCAGGAGCTGTTTTTGAACTAACAGTCTAAATTATATCCAATAGCACAGGATTTAGGGATATTTTTATAAGATTTATGTCCATGTATTAGGCAAACTCAGGCATGATAGAGGATTTTATTGTGTTGCTTCTTAGTTACTCTCAGCTCAAAATAAACCTTACATCAAAGTGCTACATTTTGATTCTCTTTGATACATTCTAACACACACACACACATGCGCACACATGCGCACACATGCGCACACACACACGCGCGCGCGCACACACACACACGCACACACACGTGTAATGTCACACATTTTCATTAGATTATGGAAATGGAATGCCCTTTGTCCTTCTGGCATTAAGTAGAGCATTTTAGCAAAAATAAATTGAGTATGGGCACATCATTTTTCTCAATTAAATCGATACAGCTGGTGTGGAATGCATCCCCTTGTCTCTCTGCTTACCAGAAGCATTTGGAAAGCAGAAATAACATTTCAGCAGGGATTTCTCTTGGTAATGAAAGTTGCAGAATAGTTTCAATAACAGTCAACATTAAGATCCATTAAGTCATCTTTCTTATTGTGCTCAATACCATCAAATTCGAGGACTGAATGAATGGCCACAGCTGGATGCATGAGACATTGAGATTCAAGAAGCGGTGGCATTGCAGCAGGGATAATGAGCCTAGGAAGCAGTGAGTGGGTGAAGATATAAAGTCATCACTGAATTGTGATTGCAGCTCAGCAGTCAGACGAGAAAATGACTTGAAATTTTACAATGATTCATTAAGCATAGATATATATCTGGAGGACAGGGAAAGAGAGTACATACAATTCTGCATGTTTAGCAAGGAACACTGAAGAAGAAATTTATAATTTGACTTTGGTTTTTTCTTAAGGCAAGATAATTCTAAAGCAAGGGAGCTTTCCATTTTATCAGACCAATCAAAGAGGGAAAAAAATGTTCAAACTCCAGTGTTCTTATTTTTTTTTCTCCTCATTATTTTTATAGACTGTAACCATGGAGATATTCAAAACCACAGCTCTCTTCCTTCCACAGCTTCTAAGCTTGAATATCTATCTACATATCACCACCTCCCCCACAGCAGCCACACTCAGAATCCTTTGAAATGTACTTTAGTCTTGCTTTATGTCATTTTCTTGAAAATCTAAGGAATCCAATTTGTTGCTGCTGATCTGGGGAGACCATCAAGACGATGTCTATTCCTTTCCAGGGCTGTAGGCACAGAACTGCTATTGACATGGGTAGAATTTACGCTGATAAAAATGTAAATCAAGTGTGTCAAAGTGGAGAGATATACAGAGGGAAAAGGGGAAGAGGGGATAGGGATAAGGGTGGTGGGAGAGGTGACCTGGAATGGGGCAGTGGGAGGGATGTAAAATGAAAGTTAAAATTTAATTAATTATCTAATTAATTAATTGAAAAGAATGCAAATCAAGCTGAAACATTTTGGGTGGGCATATTATAGGTCATTGAAACAGGCCAAACTGATGAGCATGGCGTCTTGACCTGTCTTCTTGATTCTATCAAGGTGTAAAATTACCCTTTAGAGTCATGTTGGAACTACCATCTACCATAAAGACAAATGACCTGTGCCCATTACTGCTAAACAACTCTCCTTGACCCTCTTAAGTGTTGCTGACCTCTTAGGCATAGCAGCTAAGAGGCCAAGTGGATGATGCTTCAATGTTGTTTTGAGTTCCCTACGTTTCTCTACTATCTTTAATTTATCACGTTGCCACTTTATGGTAAACCTTTCAGAATATTTGTTGCCTCAGACCTAGAGTTTTTTTCATTCCTATATGGTATTCTTTGCACTCACCTACAAATGAATATATCTACAAGGATTTCATACAGTTGTAAGAATTCATTAATCTGCATTTTGTTCCTCTTTCGTCTCAAGCATTCCTATTCTCCCAACTCTTTTTTTTCAAATGAAAAACATGTATGTAGATTTTTTTCTGCATGTGTGTATGTGCAAATCATGTATGTTCTTAGTGAATATGGAAGCAGAAGAGGACATTTGATCTTCTGAAATTGAAGAGATTTATGGTTCTGAGCCACCAAGTAGATGTTTAGAATGTAACCCAGGTCTTCTGCAAAATAAACAAGTGCTCTTTTTTTTTCTTCTTCTTTTTTCTTTTTTTGGAGCTGGGGACCGAACCCAGGGCCTTGCACTTGCTAGGCAAGCGCTCTACCACTGAGCTAAATCCCCAACCCAAACAAGTGCTCTTTAACACTGAGCCATCTCACCAACCTATTTTACCTATTCTTTTAATATTTTAGTTTTGTGTACACATGTATGCATGTTCATGTGGGGAATGTATTTGTATATATGAGTGTAAGCAACTTATGTTGCAGGAATGTTGGCAAGCCAAATGATAACCTGCTGTGTTGCTCTATAACTGTTGTCTCTCCTGTTTGAAATAGGTTCTCTCAGTGGTTTGGAGCTCACTGAGTATGTTCTGGTTTCTTATATTTTACCTTTTTTACCATGAAAATAAATATTAGCTGTATACATTTGATACTGTAGAATATACAGTAACTTCAATGTTTTTCAGAGCTGAGGAATAACTTTATTTACATCTGGCCTTTTGACAGAAGGAAATTTAGGTCCACTTTAAAACCTACTAGAAATTCTGTCCTAATAATAAGTCAAAATTCATTTAATAGCTGTTTCTGAAAAGACTCAAGGAGCAATATTTAGAATCAAACATTCTAGCAGAACCCAAATATCGTTTTTTATATATTGAAAAATAATGGCAGGAAAACATTTAAAAGAACATTGTTTAAAGTAATGAAGCCATTTTGCCTTTTATGGGATCAGAACATTTTAACTATACAATAAGAACTCTGAAATTGATATCATGAGAGTCATGGTGTTTCTGGCAATATTGACAGGTTTCACAGTGGCATGAAGACATGCACAGAAGGAAAGGAATGCTGTGTGTTAGAAATCAAGACTGTAGGAAAGTGACATGTGTGTTACATATGACAGCTGACAAAAATACCTTGGAGTAACCATATATTTAGTTTTGAGTTGTGTTTTAATCACTGTGAGTGTGGATACCTCACACTGTTGGCAGTTATTTCACAACCACCACAAGCATTGCATAGCTTTGGAAGCTGTGGGTTGAAGAAGATGACCAAGAAGAAATTATCACACCTTTAATGAAAGCAAAGAAAGAGGGAAGTGAGGAGGAAGGCCATGGAAAGAGAAAACAATGTATTTATATTATAACCTGAAGAAATATGAGACAAATATTATTTAAACAAAAGAAACAGCTTCAAGCGTACATAATATTAAACATAAATAACTTCAAAATACACTGTAAAAATGTACTTTAATTTTGCTGGGCTTTCAAAGTATTCTGGGAAGTTTGTTATAATCCAGTGATATTTACCAAAGTGACTTTTTCAAGGAGAAAATGTCCTGATCTATATTGCCATGTGGCCAATTTTGAGTTACAAATTTAACTGCAGGCTCCCATTGTTCCCAAATACTTAACGACCAGTAGCAACAGTAGGGGCCTGCTCGAGCACACCAGTAGTTTCTCCTTTCTTTTGAATAAAACTGTGGATTTGTTCTATGCTTTCTCTGCTTAATTTTAGATTGAATATTTTCCCATGGTCCACTAAGTTCAAAAAACAGACTCCTTTGAATAATTAAAATAATTGGATAATAAATGTTTCATTCTGATAAAAACCTGGACAGAGGAGCAGGCTGTTCTAAGTGAGTTTGCTTCTCTTTTCTCCTAGTGTTACTCCTTCTCCTCCAATTGATAACTCACATCTCAGCCTGTCTATACCAGTGAACGAGACCTAAGATACAGCAGCCATTGGCATCATGAAGATGATCATCTGGTGATGTTATCACTATAGAACATGGAAGAGAAACACAGTGGGCAGATCTTGTCCACAGTAACTGAATTTTTGAAATATCTGTCTCACAACCATCATCTATACTCTGCATAACCATGGGAATTGTCTTCCTCTTCTATTACTATGCTTCTTCCACCTCAAGTTTTAACTACAACCTCTTTGCTCTAAAATCTACCTACTTCTTTAAACTGGGGTTCAGCAATGTTTTCTGTAAAAGGTAAAATGAAATATATTTTAGACTTCATGAGTCCAATAGTTTCTGAACCATTCTTTTAGCAATTACATATAATATAAATTCAGGAGCTGGCTATGTTCTAATATTTACCAAAAAAGGTAAAAGATTTGGTCAGAGAGTCATGGCTTGTCTGCAGTCCTTTCAGACAGCCTTAGAAAACAAGGACTATGATCTTGTTGATTCAGCTTTAAGTACAGCACCTAGCAAACATTCACCCATCTCTTGCTATCCTAATCCAGAAACATAAAATAACTCAATACTTCTTGAACTACTCTGAGCAGACTCTTATCACAGAGATTCCCCAAGAGTCTTATGTAGTAGAATGTGTTCCACATTGCTCTTCAGATCTTTTCCTTTTTAGGTTGATTAGGTTTTTTAAATGTTTTGGGAGTCATGTGTGTGTGTGTATGTATATATATACATATATATATACATACACACACACATGCATATACATATATGTCTTATGTATACATAAATGGTTTTGGAGACAGGGTTTCTCTTTGTAGCCCTAGTTGTCCAAGAACTCACTCTATATCATTCGTAGTCCAGGCTGACCTCAAACTCAGAGATCCATCTACTCTAATTCCCAGAACTGGGACTAAAGGTGTGCATCACCACTGCTAGGCTATTTCCTAGTTTGAAAACACCACATACAGCCCAATGTCTTCTTGGGGTTTGCGAATTATTTTCACTTAAATTACGATTTACTTTTTCATTACTTTGATCTGGCAGATACAACTTACAGGAGGAAGGGTTTGTTTGACTCTCAGTTGAGAGGATCCTATTATTAATGGTAGGAGGACATGGGGGCGGGGCAGTTGTGCCAATGGGCAGCATAACTTATCCTCACTTTGGGGGATTCAGAAGTAGAAAGCTCAGGTTAGAATCTAATGTGAATATACCTTCAAGGCTCAATTATCTGTGGCATACTTAGGCTAGGTGGACCAAAGTACTAAAAGTTCCACCATCCCTCAAAACAGCACCATGAAGTAAAAACAAAAGTCTATACACATGAGTTACAACAGCTAAATAATCTTTGGTTGGTGGTTTGGTCCCTGGGAGCAGAGTAGGGAGCATGCTAGAGTGGTGAGACAGGAATGTGTGGGTGGGTGGAGGAGCACCCTCTTAGAGATAAAGGGGAGAGGGGATAGGATGAAAGGAGGGGAGATCAGGAAGGGCACAACATTTGTAATGCAAACGAATTAAGTAACCACTTAAAAAAAGAAAAATCAAAAAGCTAAATAATGCTAAGGACATTCTTGCCCTGTGTCAAGTATATCACAGTTTACAGGAGACTTCTATTATAATACCCAAATGGACCCACATAAGTAGGAAGGAAGGAATACCTGTGGAGATCAAAGCAAGTTATGTATCTCAAGCAAGGATTTTAATGTCTAGTTGGCAAATATCAATGAAGTGTAGACAGGGATTCTTGCGTAGCATAAGAGGTTAATTTCTATGTAAACATAAATGTTGTGACAAGGCAGATTATTGAAAATCAGAAGACATTCTATCATCAGGACGAACAAATAGATTCTTACAGTTAATACATACTCCAAATAAATTATATGCATGAAAATGGTGAGCTAAGAGGAACTATGTAAAAAATGCAAAGACATGAAGAGGACTAGTTCCAGCAAGTGAAAGGAGACAAAGCAAACTCTGAAGTTCTATTCTTTTTAGGCTTACATGTAGTAGCAGAGAAAAATAATCAGAGCATGAAAATGAGAAAAAGAATAATGAGAGAAATGATAATCCATTCAGTAATGCTTTGAGATTGAGGTAACAATAATAAGCAAAAATAAAATGATAGCTAATGTTTAGTACATGTTATTGCAAAGACATTTAATAAGTTTTTATGGCAAAGGGGAAAAGAGAATAGACAAATAGAGAAGTAGAGATAGTATGTGCATGTTTGTGTGTGTGTGTGTGTGTGTGTGTGTGTGTGTGTGTAAGAGAGAAAGAGAGGCAGAGAGACAGAGATAGAGGGAGAGAGAGAGAGAGAGAGAGAGAGAGAGAGAGAGAGAGAGAGAGAGAAACAAAGATAGATATTTTAATGATCCTAGCTAGGAATAGGAAAGATATAATTAAAAAGAAGCTAACAAATTGAGTTTATTTCTACTAACTACACATAAGAATTTTTAGGAAGAAGTAAAGTATATAGTTAAAAAAGGCAAAATGTTCTTTAAATTCAGTTTATAGAATGTTTAAAGATTCCATCTACAGCATTAAATTTTGCTTAAATTTTGTAGTCGTATACAATGAAATAAGAAAAAACTATTTATTTAAGTTATTAACAGCTAGTTTGCATGTAACTTCTGGGTATAAAGTTCTAATTGAATTATTTCAGTTCTAGTACCAGCCAGTAACTAATATACACTAGAAAAAGTCCTTCAATATTACATCTTTTTCACAACAGTGGTAATAATGCTTACATGTTCAATTAATTGTGAGACCTATATGTGGTAATACAAGTAATATAAAAAAATGTATTTGCCATACAATGCTGAAAACAATGCTGTCTGTCATTTTTTCTAACCACAACTAAATAAAGTGATAATAGCTGTACTTTTGTCCCCTAGTCTCTGTTGAATACTTTTTTGTTGTCTGTCTAAGGCATCCATATATAGCCCAGACTACATTTGAACCCCTCCCTCTTCCACTCCCTCTTCATCGTCATAAGTGAGGAAACAGCCAATGTATATCACCACATCCCACTCTGTCTTCTTTTAAATTGCCCATAAAACTGCCTTGCCTTTATATGTATAGAGCAAACTAGTCCTAATGGAAACAAACAGCTAGGATTTCTTTCTAGAAAATTGACTAACTCTGTAAATGAATAACATTAGGGTGTATGCCATTTCAAATACGTGGAAAATATGTCAGCAAATTTATATATCATTCTGGTGTCATTTTCAATTGAGTTTAAATTTCTAATAATAATCTCAGTTTCTAAAATAGTTTTTGTCACACAATAAAATTTATGCCTAATTTAAGATTATTTCTAACTAATAGATTCAGGCACTCTTGTCCCAAGCATTATGTCCAATGCTTATATATTTAAAGTATTAATTCATATGTTTAATATGTTTAAATACTTCTTTCCAATGCATATATTTATAAATTTAATACATGTGTTTAATTTGTTTTAATACTTACTTTTGAAAAAATGCATAGGTGTTTTTATAATATTTTTAAAGTTGCACTATACTTCTGATCAACAACTTGTTTCCTTTCTCCTACTATCTCTATCCAAAAGAGTAGCCAGCAATTCTTTCAAGATACAAACCTGTGTAGATTCATATTTCATTCTAAATAAAAGTTAGAGTCCTTACTATGGTCAACAGTGTTGTATGAGACCCATTGATTTTCTATCACAGCCATATTGCCCAAAACTGATCATCTTCTTCACTTCACTTAGGTATAGAATGCTCTTTTCTAATGCACCAAGGAATCTAGAATCAATGTACTAGGCTACTAGTACAGGCCATTGTGTTTGCCAGAGAATTTCCCCTGGCCCAACTCCTTTAAGTTATTATTTAACACAATACCACTTTCTCAATGAAGTTGGATCTGATGATCATCTTTATAGTCCTAAACCTACCCCAAAACATGGAATTTTTAGTCAACTTCCACCTTCTTTTTCCAGACTAATAACATTTTATAATGCAGTACAGAAACCATCTTATTAGTAAATATAATGTTCCCATTATACTGTATGTTCTTTATACTTTTCTTTATACTGGTGTAAGTATATTGAAGCACTCTTATTTTTGTGGATGGTTTTGAGTGTTTCTTAATGTTCTTTATTGTTTTTGCATCTCCAAATGCAGGTAGCTATTCAGATTTTATCTCCATCTTCCTGTTCTTTTTTATGCACATATGTACTATACATAAAATTTCTCATGCATCACACTTCTCAGATCTAACACAAAAAAGAAAATTGATCTAGTATAGGCTTAGATTTTTCAAAACCTACTTTACTAAGGTGCTCAAATGCTTTGACACCACTTCTATCCCACCATCCAGGGGTAGGAGAGAAAAGATGGTAAATAACACAAGGGAATCTGAACCAGTTTAGAAGTGGTTCTTTGGGAAGATTCCAATGTCTGTCAGGATACCAGTAGTCTAGTTTGATAGTGTCAGGATACAATAGTCAAGTTCATAAATTTCTCCAAACATGAATCAGCAACAGTGGCATGACCCAGCAGAAACCACCATGCCTCTGACAAATCCACAGGAGTCACCAGGAGCTACCAGGACCAGTCAGAGTGCCAGAACTTCTCTGCTGTGCCTCTCAATGAAGTAAAGATCAGCAAAGATGCGAGGCCAACGAAAAGTTGCACAGCTAGCTATGCAAGTAATTGTCTTTTGAGTACTAGTTATACTCCTTCCAAACATCCCATGCCTTGCCTCAGCAAAACAACACGTGACTCTGCATCATATGACATAAACAGGAACTTTTATTTCAATCTAGCACTCTAATTTCTCAGCTACCCTAGTAGGTAGGCTTTCTGATAACTGATCATACAATGCATAAAAAGATCAGTCTTCAGCATTACCTGCTACCCAGGACCCAAACTTCTTCCTGACTACATTTCTTTCCACATGCTGCTTCTCCCTTTTTGCTATGAGCTTCAGTGTATAGCGGAAAGTTTTGATTAAAGAATACCAGCTCTAATTTTTAGTTTAGCACACTCCTTAACTCTCTTAGCTATGATACAAACAAGACAAGGGTAGATCAGAATTTAAACAATCAATAAATCATTCCATATCCTGCAAATATTTAAGTTTTGTTTTTAAAGAACTTGGATTTTGTTTCTTTTCTGGGCTTACTACCTCAGAGGAATGTTATGAGAAGCTATAAAATAAGTTAGCAATGGATATTATTATTATTATTATTATTATTATTATTATTATTATTATTATTGGAGTCTTTGAGAATTCTTTTATTCATTTATTCATTCATGCCAGGGGAGAAAATAATCCAGCAAGGCTTCATGAAAAGGTAAAAATTTAGTGATCTGATATCAACATCATAATGTTAAAGCAGGAGCATCATGCTCTTAGACTGTGTAAAGCTACATAAACACTTAGGAGCATAACCACAGCATCTGAGATATCCTACTTCCCCTGTCATTGGTTTGGCTTTGGACTTAGATTTGCTGACCTAGAATAAATTCTGAGTGGCAAGAGAGGATTTGAATGTTATTACCAATATAGAAGAGAGTTTTGAACATACGAAACTTCTCATGCTCTGAGATATTTTGTTTTTTATAGGTATTTTCCTGCCTCAAAAAAGAAAACTATTTATCCAGGGCTTATTACTTGTTGTCACTACTTCATGGATGCATATTGAGATAAAGCAACTCTGATAAAGACATGAAGTCTAGTTATTCTTACAAATGCCATTAGTCTATAGAAGCCTATTGAGCATGAGATTGGTCTTCCTTATTAATCTCTTCTTACAGTTTGAAATTTCATCATGAACAGGTTCATTCCATTTTCCTGCTACACAATGGCATTTCCTTATCTTGAGGGGTTCTAAGCTTGAAGATGATTTCCATATTCTAATGTTTTCTTTTTTTTAAGTCTAAGCCACATTTATTTGCACATATATAGTAATGGGCAACAGATATTCCAGGTCCATACAAATTTATAAACAACAAAGTTAATAATCACTTGGTACACTTGTGTGTTATCTTGTTTACATATTCAAGTCTAGATGAACTTCCTTCATTGTGTAAACTTCCATACAATACTTCCTTAAACAAAAATTCTTGAAAACACAAATTGGCATGTTTCAGTTATAGCCAACAGAAAAGATAAGACCTCAAATTCAAAAACCGAATTTAGCAGATATTTTTACCCATCCCCTATCACCCAGGAGGTGATAACTATAACAGATATGACACACTACATTTGTTATCACACAAGTAACTGTGAGGACAAGAGAATCTTGTTCTATAATCAGGAAATGACAACCCAATAGTACTGTTTAAGTTATCTACCAACTGAATGGTTTAAATGAAAAACAGAAAAATGCTTAGATTAAAAATTGTAAAATGGGAAATAATTAAATGTTTTAAAAGAACTATTCCCCATCAAAGCTGTAAAAACCTGGCAACTCAAAATAACTTTTCAGGCAAATCAAAGTGATGAAACCTAAAAACGTCCTAATCATGTTCAGTATCTTGTGAGAAAAACTAAAAATGATATAAAGATATTTATTATACAACTGTCAACAAAGACATCCCAAAAATAATGAAAGATGCATATTTATTTCTACAAAAGCAATGTATGATACAGAACATAAAGAAACAATTAAAGATTTACCTATTAAAATATACAGATTCTGACTGAAGAGTAATAGGGTATTTAAAAAAGATGACAAAGGATGTTAATCTTTTTTTATCATTATCATTTTTATATATTTTGGAAATCACATAATTTTGATAAATGACTCTTACAAAATTATGCAAAAAGTACAAGAGTGTCTGGTAAATAACCAATCTGTATTTTCCAAAAAGAATTTTTACAACATGCAATTCTTAAGGCAGCATCCTCTTTACAAGGTAATCCTTTTACTCATCAAATCTTCTACTGCAAAGAATAGGCCTGGCTTCTTCCATTAACGCCCTTTGTCTTTTCTGTCTGATTTTCGATCTCTTTCACTTCTTGAAGATCTTTTGCCTGATCGTCTACTCTCCGATATAGACCTTTTTCTGTCAGATCCGGAATTCTTATCCTTTGATCCTTTCGTATCTCTACTACTACCACCTTTTGAAGACTTGTGACTTATTTCTAGTCCTGATGTTTCCCTTCACTTCCTGTCCACGCTCCTTCTGTGCTTTCTATCTCGGCTCCTACTCTCACTGTTACTGCTAGTGCTGCTGCTGCTCCCACTTGTGCTGGAGCTGCTTCGACTACTACTGCTGCCACTGCTGGAGCTGCTCACACTGCTGCTACTAGTAGAGCTGCTACTGGAACTGCTGCTGCTGCTGCTGCTTCGACTTCTACTCCTGCTTGTTTTATTTCTTGCTCGCCCTCTGCTTCTGCTCCTAGTCTTAATTTTGTTTTTTCTGAATGTACTGTCAAGACTGGCTCTACAGGCATCTCAGGGAGTTTTATAGACTCTACAGGAAAATCCTTCCGCTCAGGAGGTAGATTTCCTTGCTCCTGAATAACTTGAGGTGAAGGCTGCAAAACAGCTAATGGCAAAGTCTCAGGCTGACAGAGAGGCTGGGACTGAGTGCAGGTTGGGGCTGAGAATGGGGCTGAGAGTGGGGCTGACTCTGGGGCAGGGGCTGAGGTGGGGGCTGAGGCTGTGCCACAGGCTCAGGTTGGGGCTCAGGCTCTTTATCTTCTTTTTCCTCTTTTTCCTCAGACTCCTTTTCCACTTCCAGAGAACTAATATTCTCTTTTCCAGGAGGAAGAGATTTACATTCTTTATCTGGCTCAACATCAAATTCCATCTCTGGCTCCAATTCCTTGCTAGTTTCATTTTCTGAAGGATCTATACTTTCAACTTGATTAGTTTCCATTACTTCCTGCTCAGCAATTACATTTTTGACACTTTCAACCATCTCTAACACATCCATAACTTCTTCTGGCTGACTATCCTGCTGCTTCTCACCTTCTCTTACCTCAGACTCCTCCTCCATCTTAGCCTCCGTCTCCTGCTTTTGTTCCTCCCCCTCCTGTTCTTTCTCTGCATCACTATGAACTACACCTGCTTCCTTCTCCTCTTCCTCTCCTGCCTCCTCTATTTCTACCTCATTGTGCTGATTACCTGTCTCCTCCAACTCTTCCTCTCGCTGAGCCACCTTACCCTTTTGTTCCGCTTTCTGTTCTTCATTACGTACCACCTGATGCTCTTTTTCCTTCATTGATTGTCTTCTAGACCTAGCCTTCATTTTATTTATTTGTTCTGCAAATTCGATGCGTCTACCTTCAAATAAAGCATTCATTTTTCTCTGTGACTCTTCTATTAGCTTTTGGGTAGCTGGACACATTCTTCCAGGAATATAGAACAAATGGGGCTTTGTCTTGGTTCTTATATACTCAATTATCTTGGCATTATGCTCATTCCATTCTTCTTGAGGCTGTGCAAGCTCAACCTTCTGTTCCAGAAGCTGCAGTTCTGTCTGTTTAGCACGTCTCTCCTCATACAGTTCTCTCCTCTCATTTTCAACCTGCTTTCTCTCTTCTTCAGCCTGAGCTTCAAGTTTTTGTTCAATTTCTTGGCGTCTCTTTTGCCGTTCAGAGTGCCCATCAACAAGCCAAATATTCGTCGGTTCCTTTGCTTTCCCTTTTCATCCATGTTTTGATCCTGGATAAGTTCTTTACATGTGCGTTCTTTGAAGGTAGCTACAACGGAAGATTGCAGTGTTGGCTTTTTAACATCATCGTCTTCTGGGTTACCTTCCTGGCGTGATTCTCTTCTTGTCCGACTCTCTCCACCCAGCCTACTGACTATCCCTTCCAAGGTCTCTTTGTTTGGCTGGGCGTCCTCCTCCACTATCTGAGAATCCATGCCTTAGCAATAAACTACCTTGTCCTCTACCTCCACCAGGACCAGAAAGGGCCAGCAATCTGGCTTGGGTGGGCCTCACGTCATTCAGGTCCCGCTTGGTGAGCTTGTGGATATTCTCGTCCACATTCTTGAGGCTCTCCTTGGCCTTTTCTAGCTGCTTCTGCAAAGCTCTCACGGCGACCGCCATCTTCTCTCTGCAGCAGGCTTCGTGACGTCTCTATAGGCCGTGCCTAATGTTTTCTTAAAAAGTAATTCTTTTCTTTTAACACTGGTTTTTATGGATTTGAGGGGGGATTCCACTGCAAAACTTACTATTTCAATATTACAAGCAACAGAATATTAACAATAATCTAGCAAAACAATAAAACCAAGGTGAGTTTGAAGAAATTTATACCTATAAATGGTAATGTAATTCTAACAAAAGAAGGTGAGGAAAACTATAATTTATTTCTATGTACCCACATTGCCATAGTACCATGAAAGCTATTAAAAATCCACCTAACAGATGGTTTCTTTCCATTCATTCTTCCCAATAAAAAGATTCTGGAATGGGGGCAGGATGTCAAAACAATCCAAGATGGACACGTTTTAAAGAAGTGGGATCTGTCTGGTATCGGAGAGGAATGAATCAGTCCAAAAACATATGAAAAGGCAGTGGAAATGTAAAACCAAATAGTTCAACAAATGCCAAGTCAGTGAGACAGAAGTGATTGCACACTATGGAGGGATGCCAAAATTAAGTCATTTTGTAAATATCAATAGATATGGATTACGTTGTACTGTTTACCATTCTACATGAAAAAAATTTTATCATGATTTGGTAGAATACTCATAATTAAATATAGGATTTCTGTTCACCTACTGTTCCTTTTACAAGTCCATAAATATGTGTAATGTTAGCTTTTTCAAAGTCTCCCACTCTCTTCTCCTATCTACTTTCCCACTACATATCTTCATCCCAAATTTCCTTCCTATTTGCATATAGGGTTTTTGTGTGTGATTTACTGCACTTAACTAGAACTGCTTTCATGAACGTGGGTGGGGCTATATCATGTAAAAAAGTAGCTTCTAGTTTCCCTGAAACATTTGAATGCCTGTACTTCCTCTGTGAGAGCAGGGACACATAAGCCTCTGCCTGATCTGTGATAAAACGATGATGAACCCAGACTTGAATACACAAACTCTGTTGCTATGAATTTGTAGATACAAGAGCCACAGGGTCAGTGTCTTAATTAAGGTTGCTCTTGCTGTGATAAAACACCATAACCGAAAAGCAAATTAGGGAAGAAAGAGTTTATTTGGCTTACACTTCCATAGCACTGTTCATTATTAAAGGAAATCAGGGCAGGAACTCAAATAGGGCAGGATCCTGGAAACCGGAGTAATGCAGAGGCCATGGAGGAGTGTTGCTTGAGTAATGCAGAGGCCATGGAGGAGTGTTGCTTACTGGTTCAATCCTTGTGGCCTCCTCGGCCTGCTTCCTTATAGAATCGAGGTCCATCAGTCGAGGACACCACTCACAAAGGGCTGGGCCCTCTTACATCAATAACCAATTTTAAAAGTGCCTTACAACTGAATCTTAAGGGGGAATTTTCTCAATTTAAGCTCCCTCCTATCAGAAAACTATAGTGTGAGTGTCAGGTGACCTAGATTGACCAGCACACACAGCATGTCCAGAAGACAGCATTTTATAGTACTTCTCAGCCTCCAGCTCTTCCCCATGCACTCTCCCACAATGAAATGTTCCCTTACCCTTGGGAGACAGATAAGAAAGGGTAGAGCTCCCAAAACAATCAGTAACTACATTGAGTTCTACTAGAACAAATATCCTGAAAGTTCCACCATTTCTCAATAGTTCCACAAGATCACAAAAACTTGGGAGGGGAAATTTAAATTCCAACTGTAACATATGACATTTTTATAGAACATAATATTTAATCACATTACGGCAGGTGCAAACAACAAAGACTTAAAAGTCTGAAGAAAGGAGATTCGTGCAGAATGTCTGGGGTCTGACTTTAGAGTGTTTGCAATATTGTAATAATGTTTACAATCGTGTTACTTTAATAAAAATAGATGAGAAATCAATCTAATAAATATTTTATGCATTAATATTTGACTTCTGTTATACATTAACCTTTCTTTCTGAGGTCCGTGCATCAATTCAGGACTAATTAACTAGAACTTTAAGATATATAACTAGAACAGCATTTTTCATATTTATAAAATATCTAAAGCTAGCTCCTATATGTATATCACAATCACAAAGCATTCCTGGATACATATGTCAAGGAAAGTCTTTGGGAAGAGCCATTGAGTTCCTTGGAAGAAGCTGGTAGTTAGACAAGGATAAGTCAGGAATTGTGCTAAACGCTGAGCACAATATCGCTCGGAAGGTGGAGAGATAGCAAGCTACGTATTGTGAAAAAAAAAAAAAACCTTGAAACTAAAAATAAGTTGCGAACCGTCTAACATATGCAGAGACAGATTTTGTAAAACAACCTAAATTTATATCAATTCACAAAAGTAAATTTAAATCACCCTTCTAAAACAACAGAAAATATACAACCATGACCAATTATTTTCTTTTTGAAAAAGGAAAGAAATGCCTGAAGTTGTCAAACTCTTATTACATTACTCAAGCAGAATAATAGGAACTTGAACCCAAGATCATGGTCATGAATGTTCTTCAAAACTTTTGATCAGTATTAAGATTGTGAGAAATATTTTGTTCTTCTTTGTTTAGTAAGGTGTTTCTATGTTTTAATCAATTTCTCTTAAGAGGCCTATTCTGTCAAATTCTGTCCATTGATGGGCCACTATTTTCAATAAGAATAGTAATAAAGATAAATATTTTTGTAACCTCTTAATTAATATGAAATAGCTAAAATATGGTGGAATCCCTGTGAAAAGGTGGGGGTGGCATCTATACAGTAAGCCACAGTTTCATATGAGAAAATATAGGGTAAAGGGACATTACATGACAAAAATATTCAAAGTCTGACAATGACCTATCATCTTATTTGCTAAATTCCCTACATTTGTTTTTGGAGTGATAATTTTACATACTTTTGAAATGATTTCCAAAAGTTTTCAGAAAAAAATGACAATGAAGTAATATTGACCCTATCCAACTACTACATGAAGCCATTTGAGTTTGGCTGTCTATCTCTGGTTACTGATTTCTCAAAACCATAATTCATGAGGCCAGAGGCAGAATGGGGCTGGAGGGGGATTTTCTTGTGAGATGAAGATGATGATATATCATCATTTATAGAGCAATAGAACACAGCCTTAAAACACAAGAGAAATTATTCTAAATCCTACTGACATACCAACATTCACGTGACTAAAGTAATATGCAGTAAAATGAGTGATAATATGTATTTTCTTCCGTAAATAATATGACTGTAGTGTGAGACTAGACTCACGAATATCTGACACAGAAAATAATATTGGTTTCTTTCCTAAACTGGTGTCAGTGCTAGGGAATTATCACTGAAACAGTACATGGTGAATCCAAATGCTTTTTAGGTTCTGTAAAAAGTCTTCTTGTAGATCTTGGCACCAGAGATAAGATGACAGCAATAAAGTCTCACTCTGTTTGTACAGTATATAAAAGAGGTTGAAAATTATCTCAGAAGGCCTAAAGATCTTAAAGTGTCAGTGAAAAATGATTTTACCCCATGAACTTAACCCAAGCAAGAAAGTCTTCAAAGGCTTTCATCCTTATGTCAACTATGAGGCCAAACTTAAAAGAAAAAATTTAATATGGGGACACAAAAGTATTTTCAATACAGGAATACAGGAAATGAAATTCAGGAATGTTAGTTTTAATAAATCTTGATGGACTAGCTCATGTATTCTCCATTCTGTTGGAATCAACATAGCACCGAGATACAGGTCACTTCATTTGGAAATTTGATAATACTTATATTGTATAAATCCTATAAATACATAAGTAGATACTTCTAGCTAATTATTAAATCTACCTAACAAAATATTTTGAATATGCAAAATCCCTTTTAATGCATTTCATTACCTTTTTATTTCAGTATCTCATGTCATACTGTTATATTAGAATTTATAAATAGAAACACATCATTGTTCAGTAATTTTGTTCTATTACTTAACCAGTGTATCCCTTCTTTATGTTGTGTTAATGAATTAAATATAATCCATACTTTTATTCATACAAACATCAGAATAACATATATTCATACTTTTTATAATTCATGTGACCACTGATCTATAAATATTTTTTCTGATAAAAATGTCATCTCTGACTATTAACAGATTTTATGTACTATGTCTAAAGTTAGTCTATGACATTGGATATCATGACAAATACATAAAGTATACAAATGAAAATTATTGAAGAATTTTTCTTCATAAGAATAATTTATTGCAAAGGAAGATAATCCTGGGACTATGTAGTGACCAGGATATTAAACTTAAGAGTTCAGGCTCTCAAGATGATCAGTCTGGAGAAATAATGCACAGTGAACTGTGAGATATCAAGTTTCCTGCTTCAAAGGCAGACAAAATTTAAGCAGAAATTGCCTGAGAAATGGAAACTACTTCTGCCAGTACATACTCACCTTTCTTCTCTTGAGTTAAGTCTTTCTGGCTGCCATTACAGCATCTATCTTGACATAAGATTTAAAGCAAGTGTAATAATAAAAAGTGATTATCTTACTGACTTGCCTAGAGCTTGAGGAGTCTTTCCTATGTATTTGACCTATGTATTTCTTTTAAAATAGTTATTAATAACTGATTTCAAATAAATCAAGATTAGGGATTGGGGATTTAGCTCAGTGGTAGAGTGCTTGCCTAGCAAGCACAAGGCCCTGGGTTCGGTCCCCAGCTCCGAAAAGAAAAAAGAAAAAAAAAAAAAAAAAATCAAGATTGACTTTGCTGGTTCGCTACTTTCTATTATTTCAATATTTTTATATTTATATACAAGTATAAGCGTCTAAGTGTAAGTATGGCATATGTATGTGTGTGTAGACAGAGGTCATAAAGGGGCATTGAATCCCCTGGATCTGGAGGTATAGCCATTTTAGTGGTAATTTTGGCTATACCACTTGGCTCCTAGAGGGTTGCACTCCCATCCACCCACCCAGGAGCTCTTTGGATTCGAAAATGAAAGACAGATAGACAGACAGACAGACAGACAGACACACACACACACACACACACACACACACACACACACACACACACACATTAATTTTTGACATGCCATGATTGGCTCAAAGGCTGGGTAGTTCTAATCTTCCCCGAGGCTAACACACATTTCCCTCCTGTAATCCTGGTTTAACGCCCTCTAAATCTATATTTTATCTTTGTTGCCCTGGCTCCATCTGGGCGGCTCTTAGTCTTTGCCGCCCAAGACGCTTCTGGGCAGTCCTTCAGGGAGGTGGAGGTGGGGGTGGGGGTGGGGGTGGGGGGGCAGGGAAGCCTGCAGTCTTTCTTGCCTACATTTTCCTTCTGCAGCTCTAAATCTGATTTGTCTCTCTCCCAATCATGAAGATTCCTCTCCTTTCTTTCAATTCGTAGCCCACACAAATTCAAAGGCACTGCCTCAGGCTACTTGCCCAACCAATGGCCATTGGCTCTTTATTGATCAATCAAAAACCAATCAGGAATAAGGACCTTCAGCGTTTGGACACACAGACTCCTGATTTGGGGGGTGGGAGAGCAGATTAATTCAAGAGCATTAGAAACAATTCCCAACAGGCATTTACAAGAATCCTAAAGCACTGTATGTAGATGATGGGAACCGAACTCCAGTCTTAACCATCTCTCCACTCCCAGTTCTCTAGGCATTTTTTCTGTCTCCGGCATGTCGGCATCTACTAGCGTGTGAGAAAGTTACAGAATGACCACAGTTCTTATCAACACAGTTCAATATAAATAAAATTATGAAAATAAAGCTATGTGCTAGGATTAAATGTATGTGTCACCATGCCCAGCTTCACACTGTGTTTTTTAATAACTTAATAATATTCCTTACAGCTTGCTAATGAAAAACACAACCCAGCAATTGTTTTGAAGTTAGCACCTGTTTTAAGAAAACTGAACATGGGGACAATGATTTGTGATGCAAAGGTGCAGAGTGCACGTTTACAAACCAGTCTAGGAATGACTGCATTTATGCAAAATTTGATTTAAAAATGTTATGATCTGCCATTGAAAATTGACATGGCATTTAAAAAAAAAATCTAAGTGATGTGAAAAAAATTGTATTGCATAAAAAGAAAAATCTCTGGGGCTGGAGATCTAGCTTATTCATTAGCATGTTTGAAGTTGAAACAGTCTCCAGTACTGGAAAAGTAAAATCCATAAAAATTATGCTGAATTAAGGTACAAACCTACTTGTGAAATAATGTAAACATACTTATGTTAAAATATTTATTACTTTACAGTATAGAAATATTAAAAGTTGTTTTTCACTTAGTTCAGTTCTTCTAAGTTAGTGGAAACTTCAGCATTTTTAAGAAGACAAAGTTAACTCCAAATATGCCTTACACAACATGCCAACTAGAGAACTATTAATTTTAAGTATTATTGCTAGATAGCAAAGCTATATACTGAATCTAATCTTTAAATCATTGTCTTAGCCCATATTCATACATATCTTATTCAGTGTATGCCTTGCAATAAAAATGTTATTTATGAAATTTGAGCTAAATAAAATAAACATCTGGGCTATTATTTTTAAAATTAAGTATTATTTATCTTACAAACCTAATGTTTTTTATAATTCTACTTTATTTTAATAATCTGCATGATATGCATGTTTTACAACACAATGCCTATTACATGTTTATGTAGGGAATGTTTTTAGTCATGTTGGAAAACTAAAGTTTGTCAGCAAACACAGAAGAAATCCCAAGGTTCTCTTTTGGATCTGTCTATTGAGACAGAAGAACACAGCTTTGGCAAGCTGATTCTAAGAAAATACCCGTCGATGGATTTAAACATATTGAACAAATAGCCAACTTGATCATTACAAATGATCTTTCTGATTTAGTAGTGCATGAAGTTTGCAATTAGTTTACTGAAATATTTTGCAGTTTTTTGCATCAAAGCACTTCGTTGGTTATTTCCCCTTGGTGTGTTGTGTTTATCTGGTTTGGTATCAATGTCATACTTGCTTTATAAACTCTTTATAAAAAGAGTTTCAGAGCTTTCCTTTCTCTTTTTTCTTTTCTTTTTTTTAAGAAAACTAGGAAAAACAAGAAAATAGAACTGACTCTAGACCCTCACACATGCTAACAAAGCACTCTACCTAACTGTGCAACATCTACAGACACTGCATAAAAAATTTTATTGAAAAAAAATAAAAAACAGTGAAATGACTCCTAATGATATCCTGTTTCTGGTGTACTCATAGATTGGTGCCTTGTCCAGTTGTCATCAGAGAGGCCTTCTCAAGCAGCTGATAAGAGCAGGTGTCAGAGGTTCTGCTGAGGGAGTCTAAATCAGAAGTCTCCATTGGGTCCCGCCCCTTGGAGATAACAAAACCCCACAGAAAAGGGAGAAGAAAGACTCTAGCAGTCTGCAGCGATGGAGGATACCAGGAGAATATGGCCCATGAAATCAACTAAGCAGGGTCCACTGTGACTCAGAGAGACTGAACCAGCAAGGGCAGAGCCTGCATGAATCTACCCAGGTCCTCTGTGTATGTGTTATGGCTGTTAGTTTGTTGACTTTGCAGGAAACCAAAAAGTGGGACCTGGTTTATATTTGACTCTTTTGCCTTCTTTTAGGACTCTTTCTTCTTATTGGGTTGTCTGGTCAACTGTCAATATGAGGGGTTTTGCCTTCTCATATTGTTTGCTGTTTGTCCTGCTTAGAGACCTGCTCTTTTCTGAAGAGGAACCAGTGGGAGGGAGGGGAGGGATGGGATTTGGTGGAGAGGGGAGATGGAGTAGCTGGGAGGAGTGGAGGGAAAGGAAACTGTGGTCAGGATGTATCATATGAGAGAAGAATCTAGTTTTAATTTAAAAAATTTACAAATTACAATTAAGTCAATTTTAAATGGATTTTTAAGTTTTTAAATCAGTTTTAATGACAGATCATCTTATTTTTAAAACAGGTTTGATATAAATATAAAATTCTTCTAAGAAAATTGAAAAATTAGAAAAAGTGTCAAACTTTCCTTTCTTTTCAAATTATTTAATATTTTGAGCAGCATTGGCATCAGCTCTCCTTTGAAATTCTTGTAAAATTCTGCATCCAATTTTAAGCTGAAGTGCTCTCCAAGCCACGTCCCTTATTGAGGAGAAACTGGAAGTTGATTGACCTTTGATAGCATCTGGATAAGGAGAAATTATTCTCTTTTGAGAATGTGGTCCACAACCATGTACATATCAGCATGTAGATTTTGTAGTAGATTATTGGAGTGAAAAGCAAAGAGATTTTATTCCATTGTATACATGTGTTTTCTAATTGGATTTTCAGACTCACAGAGGAAACACATACCAGGCACAGTTATGCCAATCTAAAACCTGTGGCTTGTCAAATTATAAGCCCTAAGGGAGAAGATAATACTAATATGGTGCTAGTGTAGCATTGTATTAAACTAACAACTAATGAGTTCTCACACCCTATATTAGAGCATCTCTCACATCTCTCAGACTTCATCAGAGACTCTTCTTTTTGCAGGAGATGATGACTAACAGCAAGACTAACAATTGGTCAAGGAGCAGAGGAAAATTGTCTGTGGTTTGCTCAGCCCCAAATAGGACATCAATATCATACCCCCACTAGCCAAATGAGATTACTGTGGAAATTAAAGTAGAAACTCTATAAGAGCCGGAGAAAGTGAGTGATTAAAATGGAATAGTGTTTTCCTGACATAATAAGGTATTTGCATGTATAAGCTCACAGTGCTCTTGATTTAATGTGCAAGGCAGGAGAGACAAAAATCCCAACACAGAGATGGGAGGTAGGGAGGAAACCCTAACCCTAACTGAGAACTGTTGATAACAGACAGCTGTTGAGATGGTAAGAATTAAGTTTTCTTCAAGAGTATGGCCCCTGGTAGGTAGGTCTAATATGTTCCAGTAGATGGACACGGACCCTAGAGAATATAGGCTTCACTAATAAGACTCAATAAGATTTTTTTTAAAAAAATGAATAAAGATACAAAATTTGTTGGGTACTAAGCTGGGGGAAGGATCTGAGGAAGGGGATGATTATGATCAAAATAAGGAGCATGAAATTCTCAGACTTGACACACATATTTTAAAAAAATAAAGAATAAATTGTTTCTGAAAGAACTATATTATTCCCTAGCCATACTTGAGAAAGGGAAGCAATGAGGTCCCCACAGTACAGATGGTGGATGTGTTCTCCATCTAAAATATACTCCAAGGTAGCTAACACATGTTGAATGACTATGACATTTGAGGAAAGGAAACATATTGGTCTTTAAAGAACAAGGTTCATGGTGGCGTTTAATGTCTGTTGGTGAACAGTTCTTAACTCAGATATTTCTGCTTCTTAATTAGCTGTGGCAAAAGTTTATTCAGATTGTCTTTATTTAAGAGAGACCGATCAAGAGCCATATAACCCAAGTCATAACAATGAATCCTTCTTTCTACTGACTTGTGCTTAAGTGTTAAATCCTCCCATCACTAGGTTTATTGGCTAGGAGAACAAGAATGCTCATTCTATTTAATATTATAGTTGGTAATTTCTTAAGGAGTACATGAAACTAGCACTGGTCTTTCATTATTGTTTTAATAATATTTTGAAAGAGGGTTTTTCTGTGTTGCCTTGGATGTCCTGCAACTCACTCTGGAGACCCAGCTGGCTTTGAACTCAGAGATACACCTACCTAGGGTTCCTGAGTGCAGGATTTAAAGGTGTTTGCTGTTTTGAATAGAGGAAATCATTTCAGAAAGTGGGGAATTTTACAAATTTTTCATGTGTTTATGCTTTCCTTCATGAACTGAACTTTCTGTAGTGAACAAATTCGTCACTTATCAGTGCTAGAGGCTTGGAAAGCTGGTGCATTATGAAGTTTAATAAATACTCTTTAATGTTGTAAACTTTCTTATTAATCTTGTAGGGTTTTGGGATAAGAAGGTCAGAGTAGATGCCATGAAATACTCTGAGGTGTCCATTCCACTATGCCAAGGAAACTTTGCTATAGTCACATAAAAAACCTTCAACTGAGGTCATCACTCATATTTGTGTACTTTACTGTGAGTCCATGGGTGATTCTGATCATCTGCTAGTATAGAAGTGCTGCATACTTCAAAGATAAAACATAACTCTCTGTGTCTACTGTCACTCACTTTTTATAAAATTTAAAAATCAACATTTCAAAGTCATGCTTAAGAGCTTGACTCAAAGGAAAGAAGTATTTCAGAAAGAAACTATCTACTTCTCAAGCATGTGGGAACTATGCATAAGCTTAGCTGGTATGTGGTAAGTATGACAGAGAGCTGAAAATTCACCAAGAAACATAGTCATGAAAATATTGGCTATTTTGTTCTCCCATTTGAATTAAGCTGTGAAAAGTAGATAAAATGCAAATAATCACTGTACACTGATTAATCAGATTTTAATATATGTATGTTGTCATTTGAACTTCTGCTTGTCATGGAACTCTCAAACTTAAAGTGAAGTGGCTATAATAAAGAGACTTGGCTAATAGCAATTGATTGTATTCCTACTCATCGTCCATGAATAAGTTTTCTGAAAAAAAAATATGCTCCTTGAGTATTCCTGCAAATACTGTAATTAACTTTATTAGGTGATCAGTACAGAAAACAGAAATAGAAAGTCTGCTTTGTGCTATAAATCTAAGGCTCCTGTGGCCTAGACATGTTAATGCACAACAGTTTTAGAACTATGAACAAGTGAATGAAATAAACAAAATTTTAAAAGCAACGGGCTTCCTAGAAATGCCAGAGAGATCTAATTTGATGGCCCTTTAACACAGAAAAAAAAAAAGAAGAAGCAGGCTCCATTTGGGAACACTAATGATTGTTTCTATGTTTAAAATAGTTTCATAAGCAGAAAGCAACATTTTCATATCCCCAAAACACCTAGCATTGTCAAAATATTTTGAAAGCTTTGTCTCATAAAGAAGTCTCATTATCTTATGCTTTAATTAGCCAGAAGTTAGATGCACTGGATCATTCACATATCCAACAGGACCCTTAGTTCTTTTATATAAAGTATGTAACTGTGGATGACAAAAAGTGTAAAGAAAAATCCATTTGACTATTAATATACAAATAAAACTCTAATCTCATCCATTTGTAAACTTGTCCTGACACATGAATCAGGTGAGGCACAGATATGACTTGACAGTTTTAATTTCTTCCTAAATCTTTCTGTTGTTCTCCTTCCTTTAAAACTTTTTCAGTTAGAAGACCATGGAATTATGTTGACCTGACTTTGAATCTATTCCTCTCAATATAAGCAAAGCTCTGGCCGTGTATAAACTACTAGTTTAGTTATATAAATAAAAACTAAAATAAATGGTTTGAAAATGTCAATGCCTCTAGTCTAGTGTAGAAAAGAGAAAACAGCCAAGCAGTATGTCTAAATGTTTGACTGGTAGAAACAATGTAGTAAGCAGTTTAATGATATGAAATAACATTAGGAAGACTATTATGTCATCTATACATACACACTGGTGTGTATGCAATTCCTACTTTTTAAAAGCTCTACCTCTATATTTTCAATACAATCAAGAACTTTAGTTTTAGCTTATATTCTATATTAGCTGTTGGGATGACTAAGTTCATAATCATTAGGAAGAGAATCATCGCCAGATGTACAGGCATTCTGCTATTTATGATATGTAAAATTAATTCTACAAAAACAGTGCCTTTTGTTACAACATGGAAAGAGCTTTAGAAGTTTCAAAACATGGATGCCAGAAGGGTTTGGTTTATCCTGTAGATGGCTCCTATGTAAATGTCCTTTCTTAGAAGGAAAAGCTATCAAGGCTCAATCAGATAAACCACACCAAAAGAACAAAAAAGACTAATGGTAAATAGTCGTTTTAAACTTCTCTTTTCTTTTTAAAAAAGTTCAAGCATGAACTCATCTTTCTAAAGAGCATTTTGGGCATTATACAGCTTATTTTCTGCACTTCACAACTAAATTTAGATAATGATACTCAAGTCTTAATTTAAGTTTTACACTTTTTTTTTCCCCCGTGCTTGATGAGGCTCTTTTGAGTTCCTGAAGATGAACCTCATTTTCATCTCATTGAATTTGTAAGAATAAAAGCTATTCAAATAATTTAGAGATTTCCACCAAGAATCCTGGCACTTTTCCTGTAGGTACCAGGAGGCATTGGTTTCTTTCTACATATCAGAGGAATAAAACTATTTCCAGAACACAGAGCTTTCCTTTTCCTTGGGACAAGAAAGTACATGCAATTTTAAAAGCAATAACTAAAAAATTAACTAAGAGTTGTTGCATCATGGTATAGCAAAGACTATTATTGATATGGTCATCACACTGTATTTTTACTGAGCTCTTAGTTTGAGACAGGCATAAATCTAAGCATTTGCCCTTCCTATGTAACTAATATTATCGTGTTCATTTCATAAGAAAACTGATATTAAGAAAATTATTCCATAAATTTTACATAATTTAAGCATTGTGGAAGCCTTAGCTATAGAAATTGTCAGCTATAATTCCAAATTTTTGGACACATCTATATTTTATATTTACAAAGGATTTACTTAGAGCCCCTTGTGGATATTTTTTATTTGGGAATATATAAGTGGTTTCAATTCACTGTATTAAAGGCTCTTTATATTTTACTAATAGTTGAATATGTGAAAAATAGAATATTGTTTTTATATTTCTGGGCATGAAAACTTTCTAGCAACATCAAATTCTGTACAAAGTAAATAAAGTAATTTAAAATTAATAAGGGCTTAATAAACTTCTACTCTACTATAAAATATTAAGAAACTTTTTACAGTGAACAGAACTCAGTAGCCTCCAGAGGAACATACGTTAAAAGATATTAGTAGGTAATCTGTGATGTGAGTGTGTTCCCTACTAATTAATAACTTAGAGGAAATTAGTTGTATCTGCGAATCTGGGAAACCACAAATATACTAGCTTTTGTTTATAATTCAAATAAACATCTAATTCATATCCTTACTAAAACATAAATCATTCAAAAAACTTGGTAATCTCAGGATGAAATAAAATGTCGAAGTGTCACTCAAATCTAAAGATATTGGATATGTTACATAGACAATATTGTTAATAATTATTAACTATAATTTTTAAAAAGGTACATACTAAAATTTTCATTATTCAGGCATATGCATCAATATTTTATTCACAGCTTTAAAATTTATATGTTCTTTAAAATATAAATAAATGTAAAACATCAACTTTCTATGAATGCTTGCAGATATTCTTTCAATTAACAGCAGGGCAATGATGTTCTATATTTTCTTTCATTCATAATTCTGAAGCTAACACTGATACTTCCAGATACACTGGCAAGTGACCTAATATTATCATGTTTGCTTCCAAATGTAGTTTTATTTTTGAAGTTTGTATATGTGTGTGTGTGTGTGTGTATGTATGTATGTATGTATGTATGTATGTATGTATGTATGTATGTTGTGGTTTGCCCTGAAGTTATCTCTGTTTGATGCTAATTCCACTGCCCCAAGGACAGCTGCCTAGTGTACCCAGAACTCAGGTGACTTCACCAGAACCACCTCCCCATTGAATTTGTAAAGTACAGGTGAGGGGCAGGTACAGGATAGAAGGAGGCCTGTCATTGGAGGAGAAGGAAGGATGGGCGGGAGAGAAGTTTGAAGGAAGAGGAGGAGACTAGAACAGAAGGGAGGAGAGAGGAGAGGGTGAGAAGCCATGGCAGGTGATGTTAAGATTCTGCTCTGTGTATTTACAGGTTGTTATTAATGTTCCTAAGGGATGGATGGTACCGGGCTTTGTATGTTTAAGTGGGCAGTTATATCTGATCAATTGGGTCAAAAGATATTGTGTTATATGTTCTTTTATGTGACGGTTAGAGTGTAGGAAAGTGCAGCTGGGATGCATTTCTGCCAAGATATCTAGCAGATATCTTGGGGCACCATGGTATGGACCCAGCGAGGTAAAAGACAACAATACTTTTTATTTTTTTATATTTTTACAACTATATATATATATATATATATATATGAAACTATTTTCAGAATGCTACTTGATGTTCAAAGGTCACAGCTTCACATGAGATCCAAAGAGGATAGTTAGAACTGTCATTTTTTCATTGAATATTAAATTTATTCACATTTCAATTGTTATCCCCTTTCCCAGTTTCCACTCTGGAAGCCCCCATCCCATCCTACCTCCTCCTGCTTCTATGAGGGTGCTCTCCCATCTGTCCACCTGCCCACCCGCTCCTGCCCCTTCCTGCCCTGGCATTCCTCTAAACTGGGGCATCAAGCCTTCCCAGGACCAAGGGTCTTTCCTCCCATTGATGACTGACAAGGTCACCCTCAGTATATATTCAGCTGGAGCCATGGTTCCCTCCATGTGTACTCTTTGGTTGGTGGTTTAGTCCCTGGGAGCTCTGGGGTGTCTTGTTGGTTGATATTGTTGTACTTATGGGTTACAAACCCCTTCAGCTCATTCAATCCTTTTTCCTACTCCTCCACTGGCGATCCCGTATTCAGTTCAATAGTTGGCTACAAGCATCCACCTCTGTATTTGTCAGACTCTGGCAGAACCTCTCAGGAGACGGCTATAATAATCCTTCAATACAAAATTTAGCAGCACATTCATTTCTTGACTCTCTTAATCAGGAGACATTATTGGCACAATCCCTTTTTTATGTAGTATGGGATTAATTCACCTTCCTCAAATTATATATGAAGCCTAAAGCTATTATTCCAATCCTCCATATGTGAGATGATACAAATTACAATCTACAGAAATCTACAGGGGAAAGTTCATGCAAAAATATGAAATGGAGGAAAAAGTCCAAGCTAAATCAATCGTCCCTTCTAACAATGAAAAACTGTCCCCAGGTTGACAGATGTCACACAGAGCAAAGCAGAATCAAATAATGTAAATAGTTCACTCATTAATGTGACTCTCAATAGACTTACTTAATTTAAGAATTCATAATTACCTCTACAGATAAGATTTTTGCCTAAGACAACATAGTAGGAGCTATTTTTCTATCTTATGCTAATGCCTTATACTGTGCATTTGAATTAAATAATTCAACAACTTATTAAAATGATACTGATAATGACTGTGTCTCGAAATCTTTGCACTATTTCTGATTGTCAGATGAGAGTATCCAAATAGAAGTCCAAATTACATGTCATTCTCTGGATTTGGGGAAAAAAATGAAAACAGGGAAAACCTCATATTATTTCAGCAAATATAATCAGTATGAGTCATTGTTCTACTGCCAAAGAACCCTGAAGAGACTCAGCTGACAAACACATGTAGCAAACCTCAGACCAGCAATTTCACATCTGGATTATTTAGAATTGTGAATGACTTAATAGTCTTTGTTCCTGATGCAAAATTTGTTATCGAAATTAAAAGTCTTTCATCTCAAATAAATACAGTCAATTAATAGAATGGTGCTTTCTTGGCTGATTTATGTTGACTGCTGAGCAAGTTAAAAATACCACATGAAAAGCCAACAAATATATCTTCCCAAATTAGAGAGAGGCCACTTCGCATGGTGGCTAAATAGCTCGCTAATTTTAAAAGTTGTTTTCGTTAACAACATAATAAACTCAGTATCTGTGTCCATTAATTGTACTTGAAGTCTCCTAGATTAAAAAAAAGAAGTCAGAATAAAAGTCAACTAGAGGCTCTTGCTCCTTGCTCTTATCCTCTTCCCCTTTGTCACTTCTCTCTGCATTCCCTCCCCTCTTCCCTCCACATGCTCATGGCTGGCCTCTACTTCTTTCCTCCTCTATTCTTCTTCTCTCAATAATCTTTCAAAATAGAAAAAAAGTCAACTAGAGGACAATATTTAGATCACAATGAAACATGAATGAATGGATATATATCTTATGGTAGACTTACGACATGGTGATGTTAAAGAGAGGCAATCATAAAATAATATTGTCTTAATGGAAACAGATTTTTGTTTTTGTTCTCTCTATGTACTTTACATTTATGGGCCCATAACACATAATTTAGCAATCATAAACTTCTCCATAAGAAAAATTGGAGCCAATAGCTTCCAATCTGGCTATACATGATATTTCTGGGAAAATGCACACAGGCCCATGAAAATCCCTTGTTAGGTCAGGGAACATAAGACAGGTTCATTTACTCCTGAACAATAGAAATATACTTTTGTCAATGTGACCCATTTCACCCGTGAATTTGGAAAAAAACTGAAAATATCAGAAATTTTAGACTGTGAACTATTTCCCAAAACACCATATGGTTCTCAAACACTGCATATAAAAATTCAGGTATGTTCAAGAGCTGTCTTATAAATAATGTCATTAGTGATTTAAAAATAAGGATAGCAAGGGGACTAAATATGTTTCCCTCACCTACTTTGAGTCCAAGAAACACAGAACTATCTTCATACATTAAACAATCAACAGTAAGCAACACTGCTAGATTTGAGAAAAAGATATATAGTAACTTTTTGACAGAAAGTAATGAAACAAATTTCTCATCAAACATTTTACTAAGGAAGAAAAGAAATTCAATGCTAGAAATAATAATTGTACAACATTAAAGGATGTGAATTTGTGTTAAAGGGTGAGACAGGATGGGGGGACAGGGGTGAAGTGATGTAGATGCAGTGTTCACAAAACACTAAAATAAGATGCATGTAAATAATTGTAATCTAACATCTACTTGTCAATTTTTGTATTATATAATAGCTATTTACTACAACGTGATAATGAAATGAATAGGAATGCATATTTTATGACTTCTTTGACTACATCTGTACCCCTAGTTTTAAAAAAACAGAAGCAATGATGCTTCTGTTCTCATTGTTCTTCATTCATCATCTCACTGAATGACACTGGAAGAGTCTCTTGACTCTAGCAAGAGTTTAAATCCAGTAAATACACCAGAGTATGCTAAGTGACATGCAAGAGGTTTTAAAAACCAAAAAGAAATATCCGTATTCTAGGAAACCAGTTTTAGTGCTCAAATAATGTTTTCTGCTTCACACACTTAGTCACAGTAATCTGGCAATTTTGAGTTATAGAGGATTAATAACTTTTCAAAGGGGTCCAGTGCATTGCTGTTGGCACATTAAAGACAATATCTCACTTGTAATAGCCTTTGTCTCTTAGAATTTGCTTTATTGGCTATTTTCACTCTAGCCACATTAGAGATTTCAATTATAATAACAAATAGCAGATAATAGCATGTTTAGGATTATGCGCACATGTCTTTTTCAGAATATGTGTGAATAAGGAACCAAAAATCAAGCTAGAAGCTGTTTGTGGCCTAAGATATGCAATGAATTAATTTTTGTACAGGCACCTACTGTAATTAGAAATGGTTCTGTGCATCAAGATTAAACCAGTAACTATGGTAACAAGTGAAAGGAAGGGTTAGTGCAAAAGAAAAAAGCCTGAATAAATCAATAATGAGATATTTTTAAAAATCTATTAATTTTAAAAAGTCTGTTACAAAGAGAATGAACTATAAACTGCCTATCCATATTATTATAATTCCTTACCATGCATTGACAATAAATGATAATATATTGTTCCTTAGATACATGCACACAGAGTAGCAGACTGAGCAAATCTCAATTGTTATTAAATTTAGAGATCATAGAGTTCTTTAAAATTATGATCAAGGGAGCAAACATTCTTATAAATATGCAGGCTTTCAAAAGGTTGAATGAAGAAAATCACAGAGCAGGAAATTTAAGCAGGGATTTCGGTTTTCAGAATATTAGCCTTTTTACCACAAATTTCAGCAAAACCACCTGTCTCGTTATCGAATGAAGTAATGGGTTATAATTACCAGGCAGCTAACATGAATAGAAAAACAACCAAAAAAGCATTGCACTTCATAACAGTGTGTTCTATGAGTCCTTTCCACTGCAGTCTTTAGATACAGATCTCTAATTTATATGCTTCAGACATCCCAATTGCATATCCTTTGTGTGTATTTCCTAGTCTAAACCCATGAGGTCATATGAGAAATAACTAAAGTCGTTTCAGTGCAATGTCCATACTCTGGGACCTACCTCTGGGCATCAACTTCTTGTACATCAATTCACCTGATAAGTTTGGAAAGAACCAAGCCTAACTGCACCATCATTCCAATCTGCCTATCTCTTGTATACAGATGTTGTGCCTGCCTTTCCAGGTGAGTTTCCCAACAATACTGACTGCCTGTACTCTTTCTACACACCTGGCTCTTTCTACACTCCCAGGTTTAGCTTTGTAACATGCAGCTCATGCACTAGCCTTGCTTGGAGAGTTTTTCAGAACCGTGATGGCTTGTACTATCTCCATATTCCAAGGCATACTATTAAGATTTCATGAGTGCAGTTTCCCTATAATATACAGATGACATATACACCCATAACATATCTTGGTCTTCTGATTCTTACAATTTTTCCACCTCCTCTGTCTGTCTCCTGAACTTATTTTGGGGGGGTGGGAGGGGGAAGTAGCTTTGTATTATAGATTTTTTGTAGTACAGATACTGTACTGATCCACTCTGAAGCAGGCTAGAATCTCACACCAAAGGCACAACCAATAGAAGAATCCCGTGTGTCCAGGTCTTATCACAAAAACACAAATAAAAGAGACCAAGACATTATGTCTCCCTTCCAAAAACCCATTTGCCTGATAGAAATGGCATTCAATGAGAGTCACCTGTGATAAAACTCAGGAACTTAAAAGAAATTTATAAATAGCATCAAAGAAATCAAAGACTTTAAAGCAGATGTGAGCATAGACATCAATGATAGGAATAAACTCGTGGGCCATCCTTGAGAAAACACAAGTGTCTTTGTTCATAAGGAACTCTTATCGCCTTCAAGGACAAGCATCCATTTAAAGAGAAAGAATTGGAAAAGAAAGTATTCAAAGCAATGGGACCAGAAAGAAGTAGGTGACACTACCCTAACATTGGACAAAATAGAATTTAAACTGCAATTCATCAGAAGTCATAAAGACAGACACTTCTAATCAAGGGAACAGTTAACCAAGAAGACATTACTATCCTAAATGTATATAAGCCAAACTCTGGCACAGCATTTCATAAAAAGCATTTTACTAGACTTTAAAACACAGATAAACCCAATAGTATATGTTTTCACCAAAGCAATTTATCCAATAGGTAGGTCATCTAAACAAAAACATAAACGGAAGTGTCAAGTAAATGATCCTATACATAAAGTGGATCTAACAGATCTCTACAGAGTGTTCTATCCAACAATAAAGAATTATATTCTATTCAGCAGCCCACGAAAGCATTGCTAAAATAGATCCCATAGTAAAGCACACATACATTCATAACAAACTTAGGAAAATTGAAATAATCTATAATGACAACAAATTTCTAGGATTTACTTCAATTTATTCAAGTAAATAAATCATTATTGAATGATGAATGAGTCAAAGAAGAAATAAATTTTTAAAAATCTTGGAATAAAGGAAAATGAAACACAAGGCAACACAACCAAGGGACAAATTAAAGCCGTTCTAAGAAGGAAATTTACAACTCTAAGCAGCTACATTTAAAAGCCAGAAAGAGCTAAGTTGTGTAGTAATTTCCCCAGAGATTAAAATATTACATTCTGCAGGGAAGCTCTTTAAGACTCAGCATGTTAAAATGGGAGGTGTTCTTAGAACAACAGGATGTTCTAAAGAGCTGTGAAGCAGTCCATTGTGTAGGGAAGGAAGTTGTTGAATTCATTGATGTAAACAACTAAATAGCTTTAGAAAGTCGCTGAAACTGAAAGTTCAGAAGGCCCCTCAGTCCCCAAACACATTTAAGCAGAAACTGCTGCTGACAGTCACAGAGGAACTGACCTTCCTACAAGAGACTCAAACCAGCGAGGAGGAGTGAAATTGCATAGAAACAGAGATGATCAGAATTACAGGTTGAGGTACAGACCACCTCAGATGTCTATACTAGACAGTCTACAACCTTTCAAGCTGCCTGAAAGCTGTGTAATGAACTCCAGGTTTCCAATTATGTGAGCTGTCACCCATACTGCAGTGGGCTTTTGAATCATTTGTGTTTCAGTAAAAAACCCCAATAAAATTCATTAAGATACCAATGATGCCACTGGAGAATTTGAAAAAATATAAACAAGCCCAACTCAGTAGATGGGAAGAAATAAGAAAACTCAGAGCAGAAAATTATAAACAAAAAGAGGAAACAAAAACAAAGCAAAAAAAGTCAACAATTCTGAGGGATGGTTTATTGATAAAGATGAAACGATCAACAGATCTCAATTAAGAAAAACGATATGACCCAAATTAACAAAATGAGAGATAATTATGGAAACATTACAACATGCAATAGAGTCAATACATTATAAAGAACATTTTTAAATTTTTTCATTAAGTTAAATTTTTAAAAGAAATGGAAGACTTTGTAGATTTGCTGAAACCACCAAAGTTAAACAAAGATCAAACCAACAACCTAAACAGAACCATAACAAATACAAAGACTGAAATGGTAACTAGAAGCCTTCCAAATGCAAATGCCCAGATCATACAGATTCACAGTAGAATTCTACCAGATTTTCAATGAAGAACTACAAGAGAAGGAAAGAAAGAAGCCTGTTTTTTTATTTAAACTAATGAAAATGGAGAAGTGGATCTAGGGGAGAGGATGGATTCTAGGGTCCGACTGGGAGGATTAGAGGAGTGGAAACTGATGGGGATGTACTGGGCTGTGTATGAAGACTACACAAGGGTTTAAAAGAATCTAGGTATATATCAGAAGGATCGTCTACCAATAATCTGTAGATATCTGTTAGGTCTGTTTGAAATAAAATGCAACTTTATTCCAATGTTTCCTATATATTTCAAATACATTTTGGTTAAAATAGTTATATCACTTTTCACCTTCCTTTTCCTCCTTTAAGCCCCTCTCAGGTATCATACTTCCAACCTCTCTCAAGCCCCAAACTCTCAAGTTGATAGTCTCTTTCTTTGTGTGTGTGTGTGTGTGTGTGTGTGTGTGTGTGTGTGTCTGAGTGTCTGTATATATGTGTGTATACACATATGTATGCAGAAATATATAAACAAAACGTCCTTTAAAAGAAAGTTAGTCCATCACTATCAAGTTGGCTTTCTTGAGAACAACTCATCATTGGGTGCTTAAACTCAACTGATATATCTACAACTCAGAGCCTACAAATAAAGAAACTTTGAAAATGGAAGCTGAAAGTTATAAGAGCTAAAAGCCAAGATAAGGCAAGACTGAGAAAGTGTTCCTATAAAAATCGCAAAAAACATAGTTACCTCCACAAGACCAGAATAATGACAACATCAGTGCATACACCAATATAGACTGAGGAAATCTTACAAGGTTCCTTTCCTAACTGAAGAGCTACAAGTAGTCACTGCCTACCAAGAAGAGAGACAAGCTTCTCTAGGGATGGGCTTTCTGATAGGTACCCAGTCTTAAGTCAGCTCTAAACTCAGATGAATATGAACAACACTAAATGGACTCATAATGTGCATGTGTGTGCAGGAACTTGTTGTGTGTGTGTGTGTGTGTGTGTGTGTGTCTAATAAAGAAGTTATAAATTTGAAAGAGAACTGGGTAGACACAGAAAGAGTTGGAAGGGGAGAGAGGAAGAAATGAAAATAATGTAATCATATTGACTTACGAGATTCTAAAAATAGTCAATAATTTATATGAAAAAGTAAGCCTTTGATATGAGGTTTTGTTTTTCGAATTGTTTATTAAGGCTAGAAGATACTATTGTGGTCACATATATGAGTGTTTATGGAACACAGAACAAAATGAATTAATTCCAATTTAAAAAAATCCTTTAATTCAGATTACATTATTACACAGATATAAGAAGTTGAATTCCACTAAAAACAAAATCGAATTAGATCAATTAAAGAAGACTGCAAACATTATTACATGGTATAAAAATATCTCACCCTAAGCCTTTTCCTCCTGTTTAAATTTGATGAGTTAATGGGAAAGATTGTGAATAAAAAACTGTAAAACTCCAAAAACTATTCTGTGAGGAAAAAGTCAGCCTTTCCCAGGTTGTATTAATTTATTGGACAAGTTGATAACGGCATGACTAGAAACAGCCTTAATTCCTAAGCTCAGGTTGGAGAACACTCTGTCTATCTAGAGACATTCCTGGTTTTGAAGTTGCCTTAAAGCTTGTGTGGGTTTCACCAAGGGCAGCTCTATCAAGTGATCTCTGAAGGGGAAGACACGGACTCTTTCAGGTGTGAGTTACAGTATAGACGTTCTAATGGTGACTTCTGACGAAGGGTTTCCTCGGGGTAGTTATATCTTTTCTTGTCTGTTTCCATGTTGTCAGGTAGTTGTAAATGAATGTATTTACCTATGCAAAGATTTATTAAAGCCTAGAGAATATGAAAAAAAAAAAGAATTGTAAAACTCAAAGAAACCTCATCTGAATGGGAAGTTAATGAGAATGTTTTTCCAACATGGAGAAATGAATCTCAAAAAAAAAAAAATAAATAAATAAAATAAAAAATAAAAAATAACCCAGAGCATCAAAACTACTCAGAGTTTCAGAAAATCTGTTAAGTAAATGAAACCCATTCATCCACGGTATGCCCACCCATGGATGTTGGCATTGTCTTCTGTCATTGAACATGTTTCACTTCCGGTAATGAAATCCAAGGCAAGTACAAATCTGCCTCAGGAAACTTCCATTCTTTGGACCCATTCTCACAGTGAGTTAATAAAAATTAAATAATGTTAAGATTTAGATCGTGGTAAGAGTTTTGTAGTTAAAACACTAGGCAGAATGATGAAAATAACTCATAACACCTATTACATTAATTTGGCCAGCAAAGGTCTCTTTGACCTATATAAGATTCGCAAGCATATGGCCCATAGGGTATAGCAGCATGGTGCATATCTGCAGGTGGTGCCGAAAGAGAGCGAAGGGCAGGCAAATGCAGAGACAGGGGGCTAAACATGGCTGCAGGAAGGACACAGAGCCAAGGCAGAGAGGAATCTAGGAGAGGCTTCAGAATGGCTGAATGAGAGAAGACTAAATTTTTTTTTTTAAAAGGAAGGCAAGAACAAGATAGAGAAGGAGGGAAGGAAGGGGGGGGGGAGGAGAAGTAGATGGACAGAGAGAGACAGAAAGAGGCGGGGGCGGGGGCGGGGGCGGGGGCGGGGCGAGGGCGAGGGCGAGGGCAGACCTAACAAATATTCATACTCGCATAGAAGTCAGTAACAGAGACAGCAGAGATTACTGCTGGAGTTGAAGCCAGATCAGGAAGTCAGGAAAGACCCAGTAGGTGCCTGTTAGTAAATGTGCTCCCCATATGTGTGGGAGCAGAGAGTGCATGGTCTCCTTGTTTCTCCTGAAACTTGGACATATTAATCCCTATCTTCACTGAAACTCATTAGGTATGATAAAACCAGTAAAGAATTTTTCTAATTTTCAAAAACCTGAGCTGTCGTAGGGAAACTTAAGACACAGCTGTATCGGTTTTTTGTTTGTTTGTTTGTTTGTTTGTTTGTTTTTTCTGAATTCCTCATACCACGGTCTCAATATTTCAGAACGTCTGCTGTTTCATTTGGTCTGTTTCATTTTCATCTGGACATTAGACATTTTTCATGTGATTTCCACAGCAACCACTAGAGGGAAAACAGCTACTGGAGAAAGTAATTTTAAAATGTTTACTTGTTTCATAACACTTATAACCTCAAAAAACAAATGCTGTGTTCAAAATGAGCAACTGCAAAAGCATAAAAGGAATCCACATGCATTTTCAAATTATTCCCAGTCACTATTGGCATCTGGGTTAAAGTATATATTTTGCAAAGGCTTTTACATTCATTGCCAGTTTGTTTTTTCAAAATGAAAGGATAATATACCAGGCCTTACCACACAATAGTAATAATAAGCATACATTATTCCTATAAAATATAAACTGTTTAACCAACCACCTAACAGCTTCATTGTTCATTATTAAAACTCAGGCATGAAGATACATTTATGAATCAATTATTTCCTTTAGTGATTTAAGTTAAATGAGTAAGACAAGAATCTGAGAAACTGTCACTGTAAATGGCACGTTAACATTAAAGAAGAGATGTGTAAATGGAAATCATTGTTTACGGATATATATCTGATAAGGCCTTGTGAACGAGGTTGAATTTGACCAGGGTATTCTAGGCAATCATATTTTCATAGTGGTGAAATAAACAATTCACATGGATAGATACAGTGAAAGCATAATGGTACTCACTTGAGAAATGAGAGATTTGTAACACTGAGATGTAAGTTTGTGAGGGACTTTTGTGTAAAATTTCATGGGTTCACATTGCATGGTTCTTTTAAAACAAATTTCTTGGTAAAATATATGTATGGCAGATCACCAGGTGTGGCAGACTCTGAATGGCCATTGCTTCAGTCTCTTCTCCAAACGCTATGTCCACATACCTTCCTATGAATATTTTTATTTCCTCTCTTAAAGAGGACTACAGCATCTCCACTTTGGTCTTCCTTCTTCTTGATCTTAATGTGGTCTGTGGATTCTAGCCTGGGGAGTCTGAGATATTGGGCTAATAACATATCACTGAGTCTATATCATGTGTGATTTTTTTTTCTTTTCTTGTCTTTGTGATTGGATTACCTTACCCATGATGCAATATCTCAAGATCACTGTCACAATGTTATTTATTGAACTTAGCTTGCTACTTCCCACCCTGTTGAACTTTTTCTGTTGAATGTCAAATATATTTTCTAGCTACAGGAACACTCTCAGTTCCAAAAAAAAAAAAAAAACTCAGGCATGAGTATTTTTTTTCAAGTGCACTGTATTTTCCATTTTGCAGGTTTTTTCTTCTTTTTGTTTTGTTTGTGGGCTTTTCTAACTTTTTTGGAAAAATGGAAGCCATCAACTGCATTTCTCATCTTGTTGAACATTTTTCTCAGACTTGTTGGAATATAATACACATTTGGGTAACTGCTAAAGTGTATGAATGCATTAGCATATAAAAAGGCAGGATAGAGCTCCACCCTTCTTGCCAACACTATTTCTAAATATATGAAGTTTGTGCTGGGGTCACAGTTGACTTTCCAACTGCACCCTATTTGGGAGTTAGTAACTCTGAACCAATTACTTGAAGCTTTTAAGTCCTGTAAAGAAGGGTCCTTTGTGATCCCTTGACAAATTTGTTATCTTCATACTATGGACTAAATATTTCTGTAGCCCGTCAGTCATATGTTGAAACTACTCTTACAAAAGAAAGGAGTCAGTCCTTTCTAAGATTCCTTCAACGTGGGTGCAGTTCTCAGTTCAGTGGTTTAATGATGGCATTCGCCTATGTATTTGCTGTATTCTGGCTGTGTCTCTCAGGAGTGATCTACATCCAGTTCCTGTCAGCCTACACTTCTTTGCTTCATCCATCTTGTCTAGTTTGGTGGCTGTATATGTATGGGCCACATGTAGGGCAGGCTGGGAATGGGTGTTCCTTCTGCCTCTGTTCTAAACTTTGCCTCCCTATTCCCTCCCAAGGGTATTCTTGTTCCCCTTTTAAAGAAGGAGTGAAGCAATCGCAGTTTGGTCATCCTTCTTGAGTTTCACCTGTTCTGTACATCTAGGATAATTCAAGCATTTGGGCTAATATCCACTTATCAATGAGTGCATACCATGTGTGTTTTTCTGTGATTGGGTTACCTCACTCAGGATGATATATTCCAGTTCCATCCATTTGCCTATGAATTTCATAAAGTCATTGTTTTTGGTAGCTGAGTAATATTCCATTGTGTAGATGTACCTTATATTCCATTGTGTAGATGTACCACATTTTCTGTATCCATTCCTCTGTTGAAGGGCATCTGGGTTCTTTCCAGCTCTGGCTATTATAAATAAGGCTGCTATGAACATAGTGGAGCATGTGTCTTTGTTATATGTTGGGGCAAAGAGCTTGAAGGGGCTTGAGACCCCATATGAACAACAATGCCAACCAACCAGAGCTTCCAGAGACTAAGCCACTACCCAAAGACTATACATGGACTGACCCTGGGCTCCAACCTCATAGGTAGCAATGAATAGCCTAGTAAGAGCACCAGTGGAAGGGGAATCCCTTGGTCCTGCCAAGACTGAACCCCCAGTGAAGGTGATTGTTGAGGGGAGGGTGGTAATCAGGGGAGGATGGGGAGGGAAACACCCATACAGAAGGGGAGGAGGAGGGGTTAGGGGGGATGTTGGCCCGGACACCAGGAAAGAGAATAACAATCGAAATGTAAATAAGAAATACCCAAGTTAATAAACATGAAAAAAAATAAAGAAAGAAAGGAGTCACCAATAGCCAGCCTAGTCCCCAAATATGTAAGAATTAGGTGTCTGCCCATTAAGCCACCCAGACTCTGGTTGAAATTAGGTCTATACTCTCAGGTGTTAGTTTCCTCAGCCTAAGAAGGCCTTTCTCTTGTTCTATCCACAAAGCTGCATTTGGTTGCACAAGGCGGTTGCACAAGGCTAGGTATGTGGATCTGGAAATCTCTTCCCCACAACTAAACCTCTTTCTATAGAACTAAGGAATCATGCAACAGGACCTTAAAATGAGAAACTAATTCAAAATTCCACATGAGCCTAACAAATCTTAACAGATTTTAAAAATAAATACTCAGTTAAAGCAGGTATCAAAGGATGATGTGATTACAAAGAACTTTTCCTTCTTTTATTGCTTTTCTGTATTTTCTCTTGTTTATAGTAACAAAATTAGGGGGGTTAATAAGAAAAATAGTGGATTTTTTAAATTAAGAGTCAAAGGATATGCTTTTTATATCTCACCTTAAAATGACATTCAAGAATGCTTGGCAAACATTTTGTATAAACACGGTTGTTTATCTTCAATATGAGAAATGAACTCATTAAATGGATTACTCTGAACTGTACCTAGCACCCCTTGATTCTTCTTATCAAGGCTTGACCTCAGAAAGAAATTCCTTGGAACAAGTAAAAAATGAGGGTGTATCCGCTAGCTGATTCTCTTAGAATCCATCAGCGATTTGATTTTAAAAGCAGGAGCAAGGTTAACACAAGCTGGCAGTCCTCAACAGTACCTTCTCATTCTCCACATTCAGCACATTCATGGAAAAGGTGGCATTGTACTCCTTTAAAATTCTATGGTTTGCTACATTAAGATGGTTGGATGACTGATGGGGGGAGAGGGTGCATGAGGTGGGGATTGAGAACAGAGGGGGCTGATATCAGATGTACAGTAAATAAATAAAATAATCAATGGGAGGAAATGATAGTTGGGTGAAATAAACCTAGGAGTTTTTGCAGGTATTTGGTAGGCTTTTACAAATCTGTACATGAAATAAAATTCTTAATATTAAAACAATATAAAAGTAAAAGATAACAAAGTGTTTAGTTAAGCAAAAAAGTAAAATTTCACTGAGACAATCTTAGAGATACAAAAGTTTATCATTAAGAAAAGTTATTCATTTAATAATAAAAACTATGATGGGGGATTCAATATACTGTGACAAATATATTAACATATTTGCTTTCTACAACACTTTAATATTTTATAAACACATGTGCCTAGTTATACTATAAGAAAAAATGAAATCAGATTTTATTTATAAATATGATTTACAAAATCATATTTATTTATAAAGTGAATGGAAGTACAAAGCACAAACAATTATTGCTTCCTCAATACAGAGGTAAAGATGGCGATCCAACATTACAAATAGGTAGGGCTGTTCTTGATGGCCATCCCATGAGTGCCTAATCAGATAGAAGAAAGAATGCAGCAGGCAGATCTGGAAGTGAAATGACCTTCTACTGGAATGCCCCTTCACCTTTCTAATTGACTAATTGACTTCCTAAACCACCTATGTCCTTAATTAGAAATGGCCAGATACCACCCACCTAGTTTGAATGGTTTTCAAAATGATGACTGGTTATGTATTGAAAAACATCTAAGATAGAAATGGAGGGTAAGTATAAACTGATCACAAATATGAGTTATTTACAGTTATTTTAAAAAAGAAAACATCTATATAAATCAAGGTTTACTTGAGCCAAATTAATAAAATATTTCTTAAATATAGGAGTTAAATTGTTGGAACTAAAGTACCATGAAAGCAAATATATAAGTCAATGGGAATATAATCCTTATGGAGCCCTGGGACTGTTTGTTTCTATGTATTTAGATTCAGCAAGTTTACGTGACAAAAATTCAAGCTCCACTGCTCTGAAAACATAATGCATTAACACAGAATTTTACCAGAAGGCAATGGATGCAAAATGGATGCTCCCTAAGGAAATGAATGGAAGTGACATTCAATTATTTCCCTAGTTATTCACTGTTACAAGGAGCTGAGGCTACACAGTAGCCTCTGCTTTTTCAGTATAAGATTGGTTCTAAGGAAAAATTAAAAATTCCTCAATCCAATTAACATGTAACTAGAAATACTAGGAAGTATTCACCATCTCGTACATTCCACAGATATGTTTCTTTCATGCAAATATTTATATGAGTAGCTTCCTAACAAGCATTAAATCATTTTTTAATAGATAATGAACAAGGTGTGGTAACTCTCACTTATAATCCCAGTGCTTAAGAGAGGCTACAGCAGGAGGATTTTTCATGAGTTTCAAGTGAGCCCAGGCTACATGGTAAGTTCAAATCTAGCTTGGGCTAGGAGAGAGGGAAAGGGGATCAATAATACTAAGGCTATTTGAAAAAGCCATAAATAATTACATTATTTTATATTTGTCAAAAATTATATACAATGCATATAAATATATATGTATTCATATGTGTATAGTTTAAATAAAGCTAAGCCACTTAGAGTGATATGCTCTCCCCAAGACACAGACCATCTTACAAAAACTACACTATTAGGCAAGAGAGACTTTTTTTTTCAAATTGTTGGTGGGAGAGTCCAATAGACTCACAAACAATATAGGTTATTTGTTTTCCTTGGTTGCCTCCCAGTAGTTGAATGTTAGTCACTGTTGCTGAAGACAACACATATATTGGACGCAGGACTTGAAAGAATCTATCTGGAGCTAAATTTCCCTTCCATGAAGACTAGCTTCTATTGAACTGGAGGATGGTATACAAGTTGCCAAGTGACAGAAGCAATCAATAGTCCAAACTAGCTGTCATGTATGTAAGCCATACAATGACCAAAACTGGAAGATACCTCTAAAGCTGCAATGAGACTTGTGTCTTTATGGTAAGCAACAGCTATCCAATTTGACTTAACGGCCTCTCAACAGGAGGGAAATCATCCATAGTACGGTAATCTAGCCAACCATATGAGGTTACATATCTCAGAAGAAAACCTACTATTCCTACTTTACGTAAGTATCCTATCTAATTGCATATAAATACTTAGCTTTCTTTTCTTTACTGAAAATAGATTTGTCCCCTCATACAATATATTTCAATTACTGTTTCACCTTTTTCTACTGCTCCCAATTCCTACCCATCTGCCCTCTCATCCAGAGCAAAACCGTTTCTCATTAGAAAGCAAGCTTCTGTGGGATAACAATAAAATCTATTATAGATACATGTGTATAATACACACAAGCAGAAGGAAAGGGGCCAAAGCAAAGCCCCCAAACAGACACAGACATAGAGACCCACTCATTCACACTCAGGATTCCCACACAAAACTGGAAGGCATAATTGTCCTGCAAAGGACCTGTATGGTAAATTAATTAATTAATACAAAATTTTTTAAAAAGTATTTTAAAGAAGCTATGACATGTAGCCCAGCATCTTATCTCTCATCAAAAAAATTTCTCCATGTATCAGATGCTGAACATTACAGGAAAACACTACTAGTTTAAAATGTAAAGAACAATTGATCTTGGATAGCTCACAATGATGCAGACACAACCTAGCATACAAGGTTTAGGAAACATCTTGGAAAATGTCAGGAACCATAATGGGACAAGCTAATAACTAATAGGTGATCTCCCTGACATGGCCTGCTTCAGATTCAAGTTCACCTATTCAGCAAGGCTGTAAGGGAATTCATTTTAGGAAAGATTCTGGTTATTAAAATGCATTCCTCTCATCATTAAATACATATAACAATCATTAGGTAATAGAACACCCTTTTAGAGCAGATTTCTGCACATCTACAAAGATGTACTGTCTTGTAGTGATGCTATATAAACAAATAGATGACTTCTTAAGTCTTAATGATTATCCTGTAAGAATTTCTAAAATTGTATCAGTGATTATTAAAGTCTTTTATAGTGGGACTTTTATTAAGTCTTTTTCTGATAGTCAAAACTGCAGTGAAAACTGTGCCAATCTCCCAAGTGTCACCAGTTAATTGCTCTTAAATGGTAACCAGACATTCTCCTACTAAAAGCATATCCCAAGAGGTTATAAAACAATTACCAAAGGTCATTAAAAATAATTTATTATAAGTACTAGGACAGAGGATAAAATATTGACTGGGTTTATCTATACAAATCTTCACTAATTACTTAGTTATGGTTTTACATCTTCAGTGAACGTGTGGAGCTGAGACAGGTTGTGTTTGTTTAGCCAGATAATTACTCCTAGTGGATATGCATGTAAACATTCTGTGTTGTAAACTTCTGTTTCAATTTATCATTTGATTTTTTGTGTGAACTTGTGATGTACTTTGTAACATGGGATCAGGTATTCGGAAAGATGTTTACATGCTGAAGACAAAGAGAAGAGTCAGAAGTAATCTGTGAAGAACCAAAGCTGAGAGAGGAACTGAGCTGAGGAGAAATTTTTAGACAGAACTGAACTCAAGAAGAACTTAGAAGTATAGGCACAGCATTGGGAGAAAAGGAATCTAGAGTAAGAGCATTACTGGGACATCAGAGCAGGAAGAGAGAGCAAGATTAGAAGGAGAATGCGGAGTGGAATAAGAGAGACTATAGGTAACGTAAGAGATCAATGTTTAGAATGCAGAGGAAAAGAGGAAAAGAAGAAGCTGAAGAGAGAAGAGGGAGCAGGAAGGCTTCTCCTTAGCATGGGAAAGAACAGGCCATTTCTTAATATCAAGGCAGACTTAGTCTTATTAAAAGGAACAAAGCTTTCTTTGCAAACTTGGGTTTAATTCATTTATCAATAAAAGGGTAGAGCTTTTTCTTTCTGTATGCAATAAAGATTGGAGCTCATTTTTCATGCAAGATGGCTGAGTTCTTTCTGCACCAGTGCTTGGTCTTTTGCTATATATGCATATGTAAATATAGATGTGTGTGTGTGTGTGTGTGTGTGTGTGTGTGTGTGTGTGTGTGTGTGTGTGTCTGTGTGTGTGTGTGTGTGTGTGTGTGTGTCTGTGTGTGTGTCTGTATGTGTGTGTGTATGTAATTGCGAGAATGCATCAAGTTAGGCCCAATTGGTTGAGTGGAAATGTAAATGCTCTTTGGAAATCTGTATATGAACTCATGTGAGTTTATGCATATTTTCCTGAGTAAGTTTTTCTTTCTGCGAGCCCTACTCTCTTCTCAATAGAAGTTCAATAGAAGTTTATTGCTCCAAATTTTCCCCTAGCCCCACAAGCAAGAGGCAGCTGGACAAAAGGGAAAAGGCTCTAACAATTAATCCTTTGCTTTATCTCCTGCTGTTTTGGGATGAGGTGCTAAGTGACAGACACCTCAGTTTCTGGCTTCAGAGGAACTCAGAAGGCAGGTCAGCTACTGTAGCATTGTAACTTAGATAAGTAACCGTTTTATTATTATATAGCAACCCTAAAAATCTCATAAGACACAGGCTTACTCCTGAATCTGATAAGACAAAATCTTACCCTCCACTGATGCTCTTTCCCCTCTGCTGCCTTGAGAAGAACCAACAAGAAAGAAGACCTACACCTCCCCACCCCCGCTACCCTCCCCACCACCCTACCCCCATAGGAAAAGAGGAGCAGGACTGGAAGAGCCAGAGGAAACGAAAGTCTGTTTTGAGATTTGTGTCTCCTAAAACTAACACAGAAGCTTCATACATGATACCATAACAAAATGGCTGCCTAAACACAACCAGAAGAAATCCACCACCAATAGCCATGTTAACAAGTAAGGAATAATTTCATACAGTCCAGCCATAGACAAAGAATTAAGCAATTAAGAAATGCTAAGCACAAGATCGGGACAAATATTTCTCTCTAGGAATGAGCTCCCTAATTTGTTATCCAATACCAAGTAGTCGGTCCAGAAAGTTTATACATGCAAGCAATGCTAAAGGGGCTGAAGAGGTTTATTTACATATTTAGGCATATGTGATTATGTGTGTGCATATGAAACAATAATAAATAAAAGGAGGAAATGAATTTGTGAGGGAGTGAGTGGAGCCATGAGAGCTGATAGAGGGAAGAGAGGAAAGAGAGAAATTATATTTTAATTAAACTAAATTACAAATGAAAAAAAATAAATGGAGAGGTGGCTCAGCAGTTAAAAGCACTAGTTGTTCTTCCACAGGACCTGTATTCAATTCTTAACACTCAAATCATGTCTTACAGCTATCTGTATCTCTGATACACTCTCTTGTCTTCTGTGAGGGGCAGGGACACAGTGGGGCATAGGCATAAATGCAAGCAAAATGTGCATATTTGCAAAATGAAAATTAATAACAAATTAATAAACATAAATAAACAAACAAAGAAACGGCCAGCCATTTTGTTAACTAGTAAGTCTAGTACTGTTATTGTATGATGGACCAAGGGCTAGAGAGAGAGCTCAGAGGTTAAGAGCACTAATTGCTCTTTCATAGGACCCAGGTTCAGTTCTCATCACCAACACCGCAGCTCATAGCCATCTGTAACTCCAGTTCCAGGGGATCTAATAAATAATGGACAAAGAGTAAATAAATTGCCTTGTTATAAGACTTACATAACAGGAAGATTCTGTTTTCCACCCGCAAGAATAGAGCATGCTTTTTAAGTATCTATAATCCTAAATTGCATAAAATGAAAAGACTATCAAAAGAAGGTAAATTTCTTCTACATTAAAGCAGTCCCGGGATTATAATATTGCTGTGAGAAACCTATAGATAGACTCTCTTAGAATTCCTGACAATTCCCAACAGAGAAACATTCTCGAAAAGCAGTAATCTGTTCAATTGATAAAAATGACTCAGGAAGAAGCATTTTCCAGAAGACTGAACTATGTCTGCTTTATGATTTGCAGCATAAAGAGTTAGGAAGCATAAACCTAATTATGTGCAAAGCTGTTCATGGCAGATAGTCTCATTATTATTAGTTGATATGACGTAATATCACTGCATTTTTACTATGATACACTGTATAGCTTTGAGGCCAATGGGACACATGGAAGATTTATGTTTTATATCCAAACTGTCATGATGAGTGTTAAAATAGAGTTAGGGTGCTAGCCTCATTGCCTTTCAAACATCACTTAACAGTCATCACAAACACTGAAAACCTAGACCTAGACCTTTGGATGAGATAAATTTGTCCAGTGAAGTCTTTGTAGATAATTCTTTCATTCAGATACACATGACTTTTTCCAAAGAGAAATGTCTAGGACTGCCCTATCTAGTTAGACAGACAATAGTCACATGGTACTGTTTAAATTTGAAACTATTAAATTAGAATGAAATTTTAAATGCATTTTCCTTGTTCCACTGCCTACCTTAGAAGTACTCAATGCCTGCTTTAGGCCCAGGCTCTAGTACCTGACAGAAGAGATATAGGACAATTTTACCAACTCACAAAGTTCTATTGACAGCACTGCTCTAAGGGTTATATATGTTGTCCATGTAGCAGAGCCACCTTAGTGCAAACCATAACTCACACACTCTGTAGCTGCAAGAACTGAAGCCGCGTTCTACAACTGCTCTTGTCACAAGTTCCTCACTTGGAATGTAAGGGTAGTAGAATAAAACCAAATGAAATTAAAATGTTTAAGGAATATGAAGACACATGACTAGCTATCAGAAAGCCATACTAAGTATCATTGACTACTGTTTTTAAGAGAAGAGTCCCTGAAAGTCCTAGAAAAACCTAAAAATTATTAAATCTTGGAGGATATGTTCAGTCAACCTTAGAAAGAGTTAGGGACATCATTTGTCTTCCTTTCTTTAAAGAAAGAATGATGATATCCTTTCACCTTCTGAGACTATTGTCATTCCATAAAGTAATTCCAAAACTAAGCCAAGCTTTTGTAGTCCAATCATCTTTCTATCACTGATACTTAGAGTTTCATATCTCTTCATTTCCTTAATACTTGGAAATTATTTGAACTTAAGGGGAGTTTTTAGGTTTGTTTTACTAGGAAAAGAGCAACACATTCCTGGCTCTCTGACAGCGAATAGCAAAAGTTTGTAGTATCTAAGAGAGAGAGATAAGAACTGAAGCCAGTTGTAAAAAGTGCTGAGAAAATACTTTAGAAATTTAGGAGGGTCTAAAAGTGTTAGAGTGAAGAGGGCTTGAGACAGTGATCACTAAAGGCATTCTCACCCTAGATTTGAAAATCTGACACAAGTCCTACAATCTTTCCTCAGACACAGTCTGAGAAATAAAGATAAATCAGTCTTTGTTTCAAAAGACAATGCCCGGAAGTTAAATGAATATCTTGAATTTTAGCATGACTAGACAAAGCCTATATTTGACATCTGTACTTTTCAAACAAAAGCTGGGAATGGCCTTTCCTCTTTTACCCACGAGATAAAAACTGTTACTCTCCCTTGGAGGCCACAGGAGAAAGGAAAATACATCTAGCTCATGTGAAGAAGTAGCTGATTTCATTGGATTATGTCCATTGATTTCTCAAAGCATTCTCTGAAAATACAGAACATATTTCAAAAATTATAGAATGATACCTGGTGGAACCAAGAGATAGAACTTCAAGTCCCAAACTCACAGCTCACTACCTCTTAATCTGAAATAAAAGGAGCAACAATAATAAGAGTAGTAATAAACTGTTGGGATTGTTTTTAAAAAATGTTCAAGTAAATGAATATATCAAGATATAAAACCCATGTGATATATAAATATATATATGTATATTCAAATGTAAAGTTAATTGTAATATGTTTTGGTCAACATAAAGTCTTTTCATGTATATTTTATTTGGAAATTTTCAATTTAAAAGAAAAATTGTTTTAAACCTACCTCTGGTTTGCATCATTATTAAAGCATCTGTTCCTACTCTTAACCAGTAATAAGGAAGCACTTTGTACCAAGCAATTATTAAAATGTGGAATGTTAAACCATGTAACTAGGTAATAATAACAACAACAAAAATGCTTAGTAAAAGAGAAAATACTTGGTACAGAGACAGACAGATAGACCAATGGAATAGAATTGAAACCCAGAAATGAACCCACACACCTATGGTCACTTGATTTTTGACAAAGGAGCCAAAACCATCCAATGGAAAAAAGATAGCATTTTCAGCAAATGGTGCTGGTTCAACTGGAGGTCAACATGTAGAAGAATGCAGATAGATCCATGCTTATCACCCTGTACAAAGCTTAAGTCCAAGTGGATCAAGGACCTCCACATCAAACCAGATACACTCAAACTAATAGAAGAAAAACTAGGGAAGCATTTGGAACACATGGGCACTGGAAAAAATTTCCTGAACAAAATGCCAATGGCTTATGCTCTAAGATCAAGAATCGACAAATGGGATCTCATAAAACTGCAAAGCTTCTGTAAGGCAAAGGACACTGTGGTTAGGACAAAATGGCAACCAACAGATTGGGAAAAGATCTTTACCAATCCTACAACAGATAGAGGCCTTATATCCAAAATATACAAAGAACACAAGAAGTTAGACCGCAGGGAGACAAATAAACCTATTAAAAAATGGGGTTCAAAGCTAAACAAAGAATTCACAGCTGAGGAATGCCGAATGGCTGAGAAACACCTAAAGAAATGTTCAACATCTTTTAGTCATAAGGAAATGCAAATCAAAACAACCCTGAGATTTCACCTCACACCAGTGAGAATGGCTAAGATCAAAAACTCAGGTGACAGCAAATGCTGGCGAGGATGTGGAGAAAGAGGAACACTCCTCCATTGTTGGTGGGATTGCAGACTGGTACAACCATTCTGGAAATCAGTCTGGAGGTTCCTCAGAAAATTGGACATTGAACTGCCTGAGGATCCAGCTATACCTCTCTTGGGCATATACCCAAAAGATGCCCCAACATATAAAAAAGACACGTGCTCCACTATGTTCATCGCAGCCTTATTTATAATAGCCAGAAGCTGGAAAGAACCCAGATGCCCTTCAACAGAGGAATGGATACAGAAAATGTGGTACATCTGCACAATGGAATATTACTCAGCTATCAAAAACAATGACTTTATGATATTCATAGGCAAATGGATGGAAATGGAATGTATCATCCTGAGTGAGGTAACGCAATCACAGAAAAGCACACAAGGTATGCACTCATGGATAAGTGGCTATTAGCCCAAATGCTTGAATTACCCAAGATGCATAGAACAAATGAAACTTAAGACAGATGATCAAAATGTGAATGCTTCACTCCTTCTTTAAAAGGGGAACAAGAATACCCTTGGCAGGGAAGAGAGAGGCAAAGATTAAAACAGAAACTGAAGGAACACCCATTCAGAGCCTGCCCCACATGTGGCCCATACATATAGAGCCACCCAATTAGACAAGATGGATGAAGCAAAGAAGTGCAGACCGACAGGAGCCGGATGTAGATCACTCCTGAGAGACACAGCCAGAATACAGCAAATACAGAGGCAAATGCCAGCAGCAAATCACTGCTGAACTGAGAATGGGACTCCCATTGAAGGAATCAGAGAAAGAACTGAAAGAGCTTGAAGGGGCTCGAGACCCCATATGTACAACAATGCCTAGCAACCAGAGCTTCCAGGGACTAAGCCACTACCTAAAGACTATACATGGACTGACCCTGGACTCTGACCTCATAGGTAGCAATGAATATCCTAGTAAGAGCACCAGTGGAAGGGGAAGCCCTGGGTCCTGCTAGACTGAACCCCCAGTGAACTAGACTGTTGGGGGAGGCGGCAATGGGGGAGGTGGGGAGGGGAACACCCATAAGGAAGGGGGGGGGGGGGGATGTTTGCCCGGAAACCGGGAAAGGGAATAACACTCGAAATGTATATAAAAAATACTCAAGTTAATAAAAAAAAAAAAAAAGAGAGAGAGAGAGAGAGAAAATACTGAGGATCCTGCTTCCATTAGCATGAAGGGAAACATCATCAGTGGAAGCCCACTCTTAAATATCAGGCTTCCTGGAACCATATAGGGGTGTGCTAGATTTGCCCTTACTAGTTCTGCCTTAATGTGACATTGTGGAAACCCTTTTCATCTGGCTAACAGATGCTTCCTCTTGTCCCCATCCCAACATTCCTCAGAAACCATCGTGTATCCCAAGTATCACAGTCATTGTGTTTATACTAAGTACTGCACAGAATTTCACTAAGATATCACCACACTAAGTGAGCATTTGTCTTGCAAAATTTAGTTTCTTTCTCTATATAGTAGAAAGATCTTTATGACACTGATCTGCAAATTTTAAAACTTCCTTGTATTTGAGGAAATACTTGAGAAATTTCTTTCTGATATATCAGAAAGACATGACCTAGGTTGTATTTGTCTTATGGGAAATGACTCTTCATTTCCTGATTGGGTGTTACAAAAACCAGAGATCATATATAATCTGATAAAAATAAATACAGAACTTGCTATATATCCTGCTTTGAATTTTCATCCAATTTTACCTTATTGTTCTGGTTCTTAGCTCAAATTCTTGTCATTTTAAGAAACTTAGCTTTGTGCATACGTTTCCTCATATTTTAGGGTTTATATATACATATGTTGCTAAACATTTATCATAATTCAACTAATAGTTCTATGTTATAATTATGCTCTCTCCAATTCTATTTCGTGATCACATAAAATATTTAATTTCTTAGACACAAACTTAATGAAGTAGCAAATTATCTGAAGAATAAGCAGAAGCTTTCAGTTGGTTAAACTCAGCTGACAGGTACAAAAGGAACTGCAAAAATTTTCAGTGTCCATTTCAACTAGATATAATGATCCTAAGAAAGGTTACATATTTTAATACAAACTATATTTTAAGAAAATAAAACATATATTTATCAAAAAGAAGAAAATCGAGGACCATTTCACAGAAGGAATGCTGTTATTCTACTTGTTATTCTCTAACGTGAACATCGAAATAAAATAAATCATATATTCTACTGCACATGTTAGCAAGAATTAGTTCACAATACTCATAGTAGGAAAAATATACAGAAAACGCAATGCCTTCTACAAACATTATGGCTCCTAATAGAAAAATAAAGCTATTAAAATACAGATAATCCTTGAATTAGAGTAGCTCTGATTCATTCATCATTCAGTTGAAAACCACATAAATCAACACGTATTTAACCAATGTGACCTGTCAAACATCATAGCTCAGTCATATGCAATACATCACAGCATTTGACATCACAGTTGTCTGACTAGGAACTCCAGTTCTTTTAGGAAAAGTCAAGTGTGGTTTCTACTGAATGTACTATTTTCATTCCATCATAAGGCCAAGAAATTGTAGGCTGAGCCATTGTCTATTAGGAACTGTGTCTGTATTTTCAACTTTTCATCTAACATAAAAGAATTAGAAGGGGAAAACTATTCTTTCTGACAGAAAAGCTGGAATAATAACTAGTGGATACAGAGTGTGTTGCCTATTGAGGCTTCTAGAATTGAGAACTTAGGCTCTAAAGGACACTGGGCAATCAAGATACAATGCATGACACATATTTTAGCCCCCACTCAAGTATGAGGTTTTTTCATTGTGATCAGTGTATATCCCTCACTCACTCTACATATTGATCAAAAATCCTGTATTTTATATTAAGCTTTGTGCTAAGAAATATATAATAAGGATTCTTGATCTGAAGGAAATCCACAGCTAATTTCTAGTTGTATCTGTGTATGAAGATTTCTGTAAAAATGTTGAAAGTGTTCAAAACAAACACTTAACATCTCACCCATAAACAATCTAAAGACCATTTGAAAATAGAAAAAGACTTTTAAAACAACATACAGAAAGTATGACTCAGAGGGAACATGGGAGCTGAGGAACAGACTAAGGGTACTGGACCATGCAGTAGAGGACAACAGAGCCGAGTACCAAAAATCAATCTGATAAATTAATTATGGTCATTTCCTTTTTATTAAACAACCTGGTCCAATTCAAGTATTTGTTGAACACATTAGATAATACAGAAATAGTTCCTTGGGAAAAAGGGAAAAGACAGATTTGTTTTACAGATTTCTTCAGGGCTCAAAAATTGTTAAGAGCTGCATAAGAATATGTATACACATAAACATTTTGTGTATAAGATGAAAAATAAAATAAAAAAAGAAAAATGGTGAAGGTGAGACCATAGACCCTGGATACAAAAGCATTCTTTAGAGGAGCTCTAAGTAAAAGGAAATGAAGGACACTTGCTAGCACATGCAAAGCCATGACTTTATTCCCTAATATTGTAAAATGAGTGAGTAATAAAAACTGTAAATATTGACAAAACAGGTAAAAACATGACCAAAGAGACATGAAATTTCTGTAATGTTTCTAAAGCACAGAGTAAATCAAAATAACAGCCTTGAAGGAGGAAGCGATAGCTCAGTGGTGAGAGTGTGTACTGCACACGTAGAAGATCAGGGTTTGGTTACCATCACTCACACTGGATCTGGATGATTCACAGTTGCCTGTAACTCCAATTCTAGGAGAAATGATATCTTCTTCTGGCTTCCACAAATATGGCACTCATATGCCCAAAAACACATTCTATACACACACACACACACACACACACACACACACACACACACACACATGAATAAAAATTTTATCTTAAAGCTAATAGTTTGTCATCAATATTTTCATATTGTGTCACAGGAAATGAGAATTTCAGAACATTATACAATTTTACTTTTCAGTAAAAAGTTAGTTGAGTCAAAGAAAATATTTGAATGGCACTATTCACCTAAAAGTTTCCAAATCCTAACCAATTAAAAAAAGAAAGGAAAGGAGATAACATTTGAAATGGAAATCCATAAACTATCCAATGAAAAAAAGAATAAAACAGGAAAAATATCCCAAGTTTAGGAAGCTGTTGTTCATTTACAGCCAAGGATTTTAGTCTACCATGAAGCATTAACTTACAATCTATAATTATATTTGAAATGTTTTTTGAAAGCTACTACCATTGGAAGCCATAAGTCAATTTTCAAAATCTAGTTTAAAATTTCTTTTCAGAGTAGCTTAGAATAAATGGCCCCAAACATAATTTAAAGAGATAATACTCTTCCTTCAACTTTGGCTGGAAAAATAAGTTTCCATAGATCCCTGGGTTTCTCTGGTCATTCTAAAAATATTATCAATCCATTGTTCCAAATCTAGATGATAATCCTGAAATAAATTATGTGGTATTTGCCAACATCTATAGGTTTACTTTACCACAATGCCAATGTTCCCAAAAGAAGGAATGGTTTATATTGAAACAAATTTTGACTTCATATGACAATCACAGCTTCTTACTGGGGTCCTTATAAAAAGCTATTCTAATCCCTCGTCAAACAAGGAAACCAATATTTCTTGTTCTCATATGGAGACTTAATTTCTTATGCCTACAAGTGTGATAAATCAGTAAAGAGTATAATTAGTGTCTGAATACATAATAAACTTGATTAGAATAACAACTTTAAAATAAAAAAGCTTTCTACAATATGCTGAACCCTCTAGTTGTTATGCAGGATAAATGGAAAAAATTCCAATCTTTCTAGGTTCAAGAAATATGACTGGAATAAAAGCCAGCAAAAATGACTGAGTGTTTTACCATAAGAAATGACAAGTGTTTTAGCAGATATATATGCTTGTTCTGAATAAAACACACACATATATGTATATATATATAATTTAAGTATATATTTAAAATATAAAACAAACCATTTAAAAGAAATGTTGAAAATAATGAATGTATATAATTGTTTTTAAAAAGAAAGATGACAGGGGTTGAAGATTTAGCTCAGTGGTAGAGCACTTGCCTAGCAAGCGCAAGGCCCTGGGTTCAGTCCCCAGCTCCAAAAAAAAAAAAAAAAAAAAAAAAAAAAAGAAAGAAAAGAAAGAAAAAAAAAAAAAGATGAAAACTGGGAAGAGTAACCTCTTTAAAATGATTGGTATTTTTGTGATACATTGGTTTTATTTGCTTTTTACTTAGTACATAACCAAGTGGTACTTATAAATTTAGGTTATTTAGGAAGAGCTGTGGATCAGTTTGTCTCCTCCTCTGAAAACCCCACAGTCTGAGGGACTCCCAAGAGATCTGCTGCACTCAGGGCAATAGGTAACAGACTCTCCCAAACAACCTCACCAGCTAGGAACCCCAAGGAGCCCAGTGGACTCCAGACCCATTGTTCCCACCCCCTGCACTTTCCCTCAGGGCAGAAAAGCAGCTTATATTAGCGTCTGAAGAACCCACAGTCTGAAGGCATGCTTCAGGAGGTCTGCTGCAGCCAGGGCCACAGGCCTTCTAGGAGACCCGCATCAACACAGGGACATAGGAGAGAGACTCCAGACAGAGACACCCAGACCAGCTAATACCAGAGATAACCAGATGGGAAGAGACAAGTACAAGAATGTAATCAACAGAAGTCAACATACTTTGGCATCATCAGAACCCAGTTCTCTCACCACAGGAAGCCCTGGATACACCAACACCCCTGAAAGCTAGGATACTGACCTAAAATATAGGAAAATACAGGTAAACAGGTAGAACCCTTTAAAGATGAAACAAATAAATCCCTTAAAAGAAATATTAGAAAACACAAACAGCTGAAGGAATAAAGCAGTCCAAGACCTAAAGAATGGATGTAGAAACAATAAAGAAAATGTAAATGGGGGTACTCCTGGAAAACCTTGGAAAGAGGTCAGGAACTACAGACACAAGCATCAACAACAGAATACAAGAGATGGAAGAGAGAATCTCAGGCATAGAAGATACCTTAGAAGCTATTGACACAACGGTCAAAGAAAACTCAAAACAGAAAAAAACTCCTAGCCCAAAACATCCAGGAAATCCATGACACAATGAAAACACCAAATCTAAGAACAATAGGAATAAAAGAGAGTGAAGATTCCCAGTTCAAAGGACCTGAAGATATCTTCAATAAAATCATAGAAAAAAACTTCATCCAAAAGAAAGATTGGCATAAATGTACAAGAAGCCGATAGAACACCAAAGAAATGGGGCCACAAAAGTAAATCCTCTCATTACATAATAATCAAAACACTAAACGCATAGAACAAAGACACAATATTAAAACCTGTAAGAGAAAAAGGCCAAGTAACATATAAAGCCTAAAGGCAGACCTATCAGAATTACAACAGACTCCTCAACAGAAAACCTAAAGGCCAGAAGAACCTGGACAGACATCATGCAGACCTTAAGAGAACACAAATGCCAGCACTGTCTAGTACAACCAGCAAAACTATCAATCATCATAGATGGAAAAAGTGAAATATTCCAGGACAAAACCAAATTTAAACAATATCTATCTACCAATCCAAGCCTACAGATGATTCTAGAAGAAATCTTGAACACATGGAGAGTACCTATGTCACGGGAAAAAAGATATTAATCATATCACAACAAAACAAAAAGGAAAGAAGCATATACAAATAATGTCACCTACAACAACAAACATAATAGGAACTAACAATCATCTGTCTTTAGTATCTCTCAATATCAATGGATTCAATTCTGTTTGATACAATAAAAATAAAAATACAATAAAAATACATAAGCTCTCAATAAAAAAATAGATAAGCTAACAGACTGGATATGCAAGCACGATCCAGTATTTTGCTTCACATAAGAAACAGTTCCATAACAAAGACAGACACTATCTTAAAGTATAAGGCTGGGAAAAAAGTCTTCTAAGCAAGTAGCCCCAAGAAACCAGTGGGTATTGTCATCCTAATATCAATGAAATAGACTTTTAACCAAAAGTTATCAAGCAAGTTGGGAAAAGACACTTTCATCAAAGGAAAAATTCACCAAGACAAAGTCTCAATTCTGAACATCTATGCCCCAAATGCAAGGACACATATATTCATAAAATAAACATAACTAAACCCCAAAACACACATTGAACCTCACACAATAATAATGGGAGACTTCAACACCCCTCTCACACCAATAGATAGGTCATTGAAACAGGAAGCAAACAAAGACACAGTGAAACTAACAGAAGCTATGAACCAAATGGATTTAAAAGATTTATAGAGAACATTTCACACTAAAACAAAAAGATATACCTTATTCTCAGAATCTCATGGTACCTTCTCCAAAATTGACTATATAATTGGTCACAAAACAAGCCTCAACACATATAAGGATGTTGAAATAATCCCATGAATCCTATCAGATCACCATGGACTAAAGCTAGACTTCAATAACAACCAAAGAACAGAAAACTCACATAACCATGGAAACTGAACAACTCTTTACTCAATGATAACTTAGTCAGGGAAGAAATAAAGAAAGAAATTAAAGACTTCCTGGAATTTAATTAAAATGATAATACAGCTTGCCCAAACTTAAGGGACACAATGAAAGCAGTACTAAGAGTAAAATTCATAGGACTAAGTTGAGAGATCCTACACTAGCAAGTTGACAGCATGCCTGAAAGCCCTACAACAAAAAGAAGCAAACACACCCAAGAGCAGTATACGGAAGGAAATAGTCAAACTCAGGGCCTAAATCAACCAAATCTTTAAAAAAGAGAGTGGTACAAAGAATCAACAAAATCAAAAGCTGTTCTTTGAGAAAATCAACAAGATAGATAAACCCCTAGCCAAACAAATTAAAGGGCACAGAGACAGTGTCCAAATTAACCAAATCAGCAGTGAAAAGGGAGCTATAACAAAAGAAACTAAGGAAATTCAGGAAATCATCATATCCTACTATAAATGCCTATACTCAACAAAATTGGAAAATCTAGATGAAATGGATGATTTTCTAGGAAGATACCACATACCAAAGTTAAATCAAGAGCAGATAAACTATCTAAACAGGCCCACATCCCCTAAGAAAAAACACTTCATTAAAACTACCCAAACATGATAGTCCCCCTTTTGTGAGCACACCATAGCATAAGTAATAGTGTCAGGCCTTGGGGGCCTCCCCTTTAGCTGGATCCCAATTTGAGCCTGACACTGGACTTCCTTTTCCTCAAGCTATTCTTTGTTTTTGCTTCCAAGGTTCTTTCAGACAAGAGCAATTCTGGGTCAGAGTTCTTGACTGTGGAATGGCAACGCCATTTCTCCACTTGATGCCCTGTCTTTCTACTAGAGGTAGGTTCTATACTTTCCCTCTCCCCACTGTAGGCCATTTCATCTAGGGTCCCTCTCTTTGAGTCCTGAGAGTCTCTCACTTCCCAAGTCTCCCAACCAATGGACAGAAGCCTCTGGCCCCTGTGGATGAATTAAGGAAAAGCTACAAGAAGCTAAGGAGGAGGGTGATCCTATAAAAAGTCCAGCAGTCTCAACTTACCTGGACCCCTGAGATCTCTCAGACTCTTAGCCATCAATGAGGCACCTTACACTAGCTGGTCCAAGGTCCCCCAACACATATACAGCAGAGGGCTGACTGGTCTGGCCTCAGTGAGAGAAGAGGCACCTAACCCTTGAAAGACTTGAGACGCCAGGGAATGGGGAGGCTTGGTGGAGTGGGGGTAAGGGGAAGTTAGAGGGATATCCTCTTGGAGATGGGAGAGGAGGAATGGGATGAGGAACTATAGGAGGAGGACTGGGAGAAGGATAATGACTGGACTGTAAAAAAAAAACAGATTAAAGATAATTTAAAAGAAGAAGAGCTGTGTTTTTCATAATGGCTATACAATTTTGCACTTTTACCAAAGTATACTAAAATTCTCCTTTCTCTACAGTGGGGAGAGCTTGGCCAGAATTTACAGTTTGTCTTTTTCATAATTCTAACCAGAATGAGATTATCCATTTGTTGTACAGAAGGTGATTATAAGCAACAGTATTATACTGTATAAATCAGGATAATGAAAACAAAAATCTTTCTGTTATTAAGCTATGATGAATGTTTGAGATTATGGGTGACTTCAATATCCTGAGTTGATTAATGCACAGTGTACAGATGTATTTAGAGATATATGATGACTATGCTTTTAAAATTTTTGTAGAGATGAAGCCATGAAAATATACCATTTTCTGGAGCTCTTTATATTCATATTTTATAAAAATATTCTATGTTTCATATTACAGTTGAATATTCTCTGCCTACTAAAAACTCACAGTAGGCAGCTTCACAATTCACTATTTGAAATGTTAGACAAAATATCTAAAATTATGTTCTATAACCATAAACACACAAACCTACATACATTTGTTGCATGTATCCAACTCAGTAACTAGTGCAATCTAAGAAAAAGTAAACATCTCATATTATTGTTAAAAACTATGCCTTAGTTGCCTATAGTTCTTTGATGAAGAAATAGTCATCCCCAGGAGAGAGCCCAACTGGCTATACAGTAGCAAGTGGTTAGCATTTCAGCTTTAAAATCGCATGCAAGCAATATACACTGTGCAGACTGAGCAGGATTATATAATCTATCTAATTATAGATATCTATCTACCTCTCAATCTCTTTATCTGTCTTTAAGAAGAGATCAGAGGCCATTACTTTGAATGAAAGCACGAATAAGAAGGTGCATGGAATGGGTTGGATGTAGGAAAGAGAAATGAGAAAATGTTATAATTGTATTTTATCTTCAAACACTTAAAAACAGAACCAAACATCTTCTATCTACAAATTCGATAAAATAGAACAACTTCTTAAGATGTTTAATCTATTAAAATCTCACATGTAAGAAAAAGTTGAAACTATAAATAGACCTACACAATGGACTGGGGGTTTATATTTTACAAAATGTATATGTTCAAAATCTAATCATAATATTGTACTATGAAACTTCTGGAATAGAGTTTTCCAGATCCTATATAAATGAGCACACTCTAAACAAAGGTCTAGCAATTATACTGTTTGGTGTCTATGTTTATGTCCACATAAAGACCTGAGCATCCATGTTTATAGCATCTTATTTACAATTTCAGGAACATGAGAGGAATGGAAATGTTCTCTAATGGATGATTGTATAAACTAATAGCACAGTATGCAGTGCAATAGTTTATAACAAAGTAGTAAAAAGTGACACAGGACCGCTAAATACACATTTTAAATGAAAATACCCAATACAGAAAGGCTAGATTCTCTGTGCTCACAACTAGTTCTCATTCTAGAAAGCAATGGAAAACAAAAGACAAAAAAGACAGAGACAGCATCAAATTCAGTGGTTCCAGACTCTATTATAAAAAAAGGGAAAGTGACTGAGGACACCAGATGTTTTAAGGGATAAACTATGTGATATGTTGCTATGTTGGTACATATGCACTAACACATTTGTTACACTCCACAGACTGTGCAATATAAAGAATAGGTCTTAACTGTGAATCTATCTTCAGTAATAAAATATGAATATTAGCTCATCCGCATTTCTGGAATACAGACTGACATAAAATACAAGCAATTTTGGAAATCAGAGTGTGGGAGAGGGACGCTCCAAATGCAGCTCTCCATACATTCTGCTCAGGTTTTCTATGAATTAACAATGAAATTTTTCTTTGACTAAAAATAATGCCTATTACTTATTCAAATGATACAGAACAATGTACAAGGATGTTTGAAGAGAAGTTATCAGTAAGCTTGAACTAAATGTTTTAAATTGCTTTTGTTTCTAAGGCCAGAATGGCCTTTAAATATCATTGTTCTTTAAAATACAATGGCACTAAAATACTGCACCATACCCTTCCTTTGTATTTCCTATTTTATTTTCCTTTCTCATCAAAGAAAAAATTTTCCTACTAAAAAGTATTTGGCAAATTCCCTGGAAATAAAAATAAAGTGGCCTGCACTTTGTCACCTCATAATAAACATGTTTGTTTTCACAGGAAATCTATTTTTTCTTTGGCGTTTATGAACATGTACAGATTTCTGTTTTATGGCAAGAAGGAAACTGAGGGTAGAAGGTCACACTGTTGTTCAGGGAGCATATGGACCAGTTGGCAGTCAAACACCACCATTTCAGAGACATAATACTGAAAAAATGGGGAATATATGTCAATGGTAGAGAAACCTCTGGTAAACTATTGTAGCCCCCTTCCTTTTCCAGTCCTCCCTCACGTATCACCTCATCTTCCTTCAGTGTTGTTGTAGTTGTTGTTGTTGTTGTTGTTGTTGTTGTTGTTGTTGTTGTTAATTTCTCAACAAACAACCTTTGGGTAGCAGGGTCCAAAGGTTTCTAATATAGGTGGTGGAAAACTATTGCTGTCGAATTTTGGTGAAGAAAATAGACCCCTAGAATCTTGCACATGCTAAAAGTATATTTTTCCACTGTCAGCTCCTAAGAAACAGTATAATACAGTTTTTGTACATCTGTTTGTATGTGTATGCGTGTCCTCGTGTGAACATGTGTGAGCCCTCATGTGAATATGTGTCTGTTTGTGTCCATTTACAAATATTTATAAAATATGGACTTATAATAAATATACAGCAAAAAAGTTAGTTTTAGAGGTTTTTTTTGTTTTGTTTTTGTAGGTATTTTTTATAAACTTAAGCTTCTCTTTTTTTTTCCGGAGCTGGGGACCGAACCCAGGGCCTTGAGCTTCCTAGGCAAGCGCTCTACCACTGAGCTAAACCCCCAACCCCAGCTTCTCTTTAATCAAATAAGACCCAGAGTCATATACAGGGTTGTAAAGTGAAATAAAGAAAAGGGAGAGAGGAACAGAAGAAAACCTTATCTTCAAAGCCATAAGAAATGCCTTGTGCTTAAATAAAAGCAGGAAAAAACTAGCCATACTCTTGAGCCACCATTCCCATTGAAATGAAGAAGCTGTTGGAAGAACCTCTGACAGTCATGTCCCCAGTGCCACCAAGTGTCAGTATCATCTGATACTCAAAACCCCGACAGCCCCATTTTTCTAATTTAACAACACAGGCTTCAGTACAAAGAAGCAAGCCAATTTGCTGTGAGATCCTACTGTGGACCAGCACAGAACACTCCTGGGAATTCAGTAAAACTTACAAATGCAATACAGTCTCAGTTAGGAAGGTAAAAATACAGGACCCTAGGAAGAGTCCAGTTCCCAGGAAAGTTTGCTTGTCTGCAGTATCAACCACTCAAGCAAGTCGGAGACTTTACTCAGTGAGTCATGTATTCTAACAGAGCCTTGCATATCTCTATATAGCCCTGATTCCAAATGTGACTTGGATTAAAATTTTTCGGCACTCAATTACTACTGCTGCCTAACTCCCATGAATCCTGTCATTCAAGTCCACAAAAAGACACGTTTCCTCATTGTTCTCTGTGCAAAGCAAAACAACTCCAAACAGTGTCATTTAATGAGGACTATAGGGCCTGTAGTCTCTAATACTCATAACCCAATTTCTGAGCCATATTTAATTTCAAAAACTCTAATAAAACAGGTATGTATACACCTCAAAATTGTATGACTGCATTTTTCTTTTTCAAACGCTTCTTTCTTCTCATTCATGTACAGATGAGAACCAAATCCATTGCTGAGGAATCATGGCCTGCGTCTCCCGTTTCATAATCTATTCTCGCCTCGTTCCGTTACATTTTATTTCAACTTGAGTCTATGCCTCTCTCAGGAGACAGAGAAGCAAAAGCCAGAGGCATCAAAGTAGTTGACTGAGAATCAAACAAGACTAGAACTGGGAGAAGAAAAGAAGAGAAGGGAGGTGAAGAGAAAACACCTGTCTTCATCTTTCTGGTAGCTTCTATCTCATCTTGAAGTCTCTGAAACAAAATATTTAGTGTGCTTTTCTAGAAAAAGAAAATGTCAGAAGGCAAAAGGTGATAGTGAACTCTGCAAATGAGATAGATGTAATCATCCCAGTTTGTAGCATTTGGATTTTATAAACAGAAAGCAGTAGGAACAAAAAGGAATTCGGTGAATGTAAGCTATGGGCTATCTTGCCTTTGGGAGGGTGGAAACAGCTATTTCCTTGGCACAACACAGCTGCCACTCTGCTCGGGCATGCAGTTAAGAACACTGTTCTCTGCTGTCTACTTAACAAGTATTTCCAGTCAGAAGACAGTCATGTGCTGCCCACTTGACCAAATTTCTCCCAAGGTGGTGCTGCTGTTCAGCCTCCGCTTCTCTCCACACTACGTTGTTTTATATAAACTTTATCATTTATCGGTTCACACAAAGAGCACTCACTTAGCTCTGGCAATTATAAAAACGGCAGAATGCTTTGAGATCTGGATCAGATTTAGCTACTAAGAAGCACTAGAATTTTCATTTTATTTTATTTATTTATTTATTTTGCTGTAAAACTATTTGGAATGATAATTTAGGATTTAGAATAAAATTAGACTCTAGGATACCGTCATGAAAATAATTATTTGTATATATTTTTGTTCATAAATTATACTGTGTACTAAAAAAATAAATGCCCTGTTAACCATTTAAATTTATGCTGGTAGTCATTTCAAATGAGCCTCATAAGAAAACAAAAACAAAATTATAAACAGTTTTTAAATTAATATCGATTAAATCAATTTTTATTTGAAAAGTTTCTTAGCAATGGTCATTTTAAATTTTCTTTAGAATTTTTATGATTAAAAAGCATGGATTGGCACATATTTTAAATGACATGAAAGAAAAAATTTAAATGTCTCCCTGTGATTTTCAGTAACCTAAGATGTGAGAATTAGAGTATGTTTATATTTTTAAAGAACTAAAGCCACTGATTTTCACGTGTTGAGTGTACTCCCTGTAGCTCATGCATTTTGAACATGTAGCAGTAAAAAAATGTAAAACATTTCAGAATGACTGCTTCCTCTAGTATCCTGTTTTAAAAAAAAAGAAAGGATGCAACAAATATATTGGGGTGGGAGGGACACATTAGCTTCACTTACTAGGGACCTATTGAGACCTGAATTGCACACTCAAATCCAGACTGAATTTTTTCTTTTCTCCTAATGTATTCTGTGCACAAGGAGGTGGGGGGGGGTCAATAAAAAAGTCTTTAAATGAGAACACTCAATTCCAAAGTGAGTTTTTAGTTTGAGCTCTGGGACTGAATCCATTATATTTGTGTATTAACATTCCTCTAGGAAACCATCACAAGTGGTTCTATGCTCAGATATCTTCATTATGCAACACAAGGCTAGTGAAGAGGTCTGATCACAGATCCTGTGGGACTACAGAAACAATAATTCAGATAAGCCAGATGTGGAGATGGACTCCTTAGTAATTCCAAAACTAAGGAGGTTGAGCCAGAAAGATTACAAAGTTGAGACCAACCTGGACTTCAAAAATACAAACTATCTAGGGAAAAAGGGAGAGGGTAGTCAGTCAATTGTGAGTTTGATATTATCACCGTTATAAGACTGTGTCAACACTTCAACAGTTTTCTTCGAAAATTATAAACAAGAAAATTAAAGTAGTTACCAAAGAAAGGTAAGCGCAAGAAATCTTTATGTTCTTTGTGGAAACACAGGAGTGTTGTAAGAAGTATCTAATAAGAGAGAGTAGAATTTGTTCTGCCTTTGTTTGACTGCATAAGTCAAATCAAATGGATGATCCTCCGGCTCTATGCAATAAAGTAAAGCTTTGGGTGAAGGTCATGAAAATAACTAAAAGAGCTAGGATCCACAACCTTCTTGTATACCATACAATCTAAAATTTAGTAGAATGTTCATTGATATCTTTGAATCGATATTATTTTCTCTTGTTTTACACATTTACTGAATGTATTCTTACTTTTTAGGTTTGACACATTCCTTAATATTCTTATCTGAAGTTTTCTTCCTTGATTATGAAGGGGAAATTTCTCTTCTTCTCAGTTGCAGTAAAAAGATATTATCAATTAATTTTACAATGAAGAGTTTTAGCTAACATCTTGGCAACTTTGAACTAAAACGGCAATGAACAGTGTTATGCATGCCATGATTAATCAGTGAAGTTAGTGGACACAAATAGAAAATGACATGACTACCATTTACGACTCAATATTTTAACAGTATGCTAGTAGAGACAAAGCTCATGCATAATAATGAATACTTCTTTCACAAACCTGGAAAACACAAATAAGTTAAAGAACTACATGAGGCAAAATTAAGAAGACTTAACTCTATATGCATTTTGGCCTCCATTGGAAGGCATGAGCAGAGAAAGTTGATGCATTACATGACTATGCCTGGTCGTCATATATAAAGCAATCCACTTAGACAATGTTTATAGAAAAGGGAAAAGTTTCATCATAACAAATATAATATGAATCAAGAAATTATTTCTATTTTACCCAATTCCCAAATGAACTTTCCACTGCTTCAGACCATGATTTTGTGGCTTGTATCGCTGTGGTTTTCTGCAGGCTTGTCTTACTAAAGACATGGCTCCTTTAACTTGGTCAGATTACAGCTTTGCAGGAAGCTTACAAATGATCAGAGGCAAAATGAGGTAATTGATAGGGTCAACTGAATAATTAAAATCAATTTGATTCAATCATACATGCTAATGAAATCTTCAGACAAGATGAATAAAGGAAATTTTTAGCAAATCCCAAACCACACTGCAAATGGTAATTGCAGTTTAAAAAAAAATTACTCATTACTCTTCAGACCATCTGTTCTGAAGACACATTAAAGAAGTTTGATTCAACTTCTCTGTTCAAGCACTGGGTGGAGATGTTAGTTAGCAGGGAAATCACTAAGGAGTATCAGAAAACATGAAACATCCTGTATCTCCAAGCTTGATCGTCCAAACAACTATTACCCCTGTTTATACCTTCACCACCTCTACTTTTCAAAAATTAATAAATCATAGTGGGAAGCTTCACACTGTTTTCCCTGGTTTTACTACTTCATAATTTTCAGTTATCATTAGAAGTTTAATAGTAATTTACACTATTGAAATACCATGTGGAGTATTTTGTTGTTTTGTTTCTTTCATGATCACCCACTAAGTTCCCAAATAGTATTTTTTAAATAGCATAACGTTGTTTGCTCTTTGAACTTAAAGCTGCTCAGTATAACCACAAGGTCATAGGCACTCCTTAGAGCCCCATATGCCTCTTCTAACACATCAACACTCTTCTTCACTCACCAATTTCACCAACTTTATATTACAAATCCAGAATCTTCCACTCATTACACTCAGTCTTCACACCTGATTTTCCTCTGTCATCCAGAAACTCCAGCCTGTTTCAACTTCTCCTAACATGATAGGTTCCACTTGTTCTTAAGCCTTTCCAAACCTAAATCCCATCTCATAAACTGGCCAAAGATCAGTTCCCAGAAACTCTTGTTTGCCAAAGAACTAACACCAGAAACTCTATTTTCCAGATCATGTGTCTTCACCCAAACTTGGTTAATAAGGTTACTAATATGTTGGTCTTGTAAATTCCAGTCTTCAGTTTGCAGCAGTTTGTATCCCTGTCCTTTAGCCTATGGATATTTTTAATTTTGATGAACAGGATGATCTTCTTTCTGGGGCAGTGTGTGTGTGTGTGTGTGTGTGTGTGTGTGTGTGTGTGTGTGTGTGTGTGTGTGTGTGTGTACCATCACATGTCAGAAGAAGATGTGAATCACCTGAAGCTGGTGTTATTCAATGTGTGGGAGCTGGGAACAAAACTTAGATACTTTAGAAGAGCAACAAGCACTATTAACTGATCAATCTCTTCAGCCAAAATATGTATGCCTTGAGTATTATTTTATCAGCATCTACCATGTTAATTGGTGCACAAGAGGCAAATGACAAGTATTTAGTCAGCAGTTGTTTGGGGAATATACACATGAGAAGATGGTAACAAAAAAAGGACAAACATCTTAACATTTTAAGATTCCCTGAGTTGCGTTCCCAATACCTCTCAGCTAACCTATCAGAAATAGTCAAGCACTCAAATATAACAGCTATTATGTTCACAAATTACTTGATCTTTGCTCTTTTTCAGTGTGGAGAACTGAACCCAAACTGTGTAAGTGACTTGTAAGAGCTATATTCACAGCTGAAGGATTCCAAATTGCATTCCCCTAATTTAGGATTTGGCCACTTGATTCAGCCTTGATATATATATATTTCCTCCTTTAGACTCCAGCCAGAGAAGCAGGTAGGCTAATTTACATATCACCTATCCCTCTGCTCCTCCAAATCCAATTCCACAGCAATCTTATTTCCAGCTGTTTATCAGACTGCCTGCTGCAGCCTCTCTTCCCTCTGCCACATCTCCACTGTATCACATGGATCTTCCCCTTTAAAGTCCCCTGACCCTCTCATTGCTTTATCCCAGCCCTCAACTCTAGCAGGCATTCCCTGGAAACCTACAGGCCATGCTGGCCAGGAGAGAACATGTAGACTAACTACGGGTATTCACCTAACATTCCTCTCCTCCAATTCCAATTGCTTATTCTCATCTCTGGGCTGAATGCTGGCTGTGACCTCCCCTACTCTCTACCCTCATAACTAGATAGATGATCATGCATATCTTCTACTCTAACCTTCCTTCCCACTCATACTCTTATCCCAGCCCACAACTCCAACAGGCATTCTCTAGAAACCCTCTACCTAAGCCTTCTAGAAAAGTTTGGTCTCCCAGTTCTAGCCCCAGCTCTATAGCAGACTACATGTTACAGCTTCTCCTCTGTCTCTTCCTCCAGTTCCTAGGGAACTGAGAGGGATTGGTGGAATACCCTGTCTTCCTTCCTTCTGCAGGCTATTTCAGTCACCTTCCTCTAATCCAACCCAATTCCTGTCAACCTGCAATATCTAGAAACACATTTTATGTAGAACTTCAAGTGGCCACAAATATCAGGACCCCAAAGAATTTAACAAGCAACACAAAACTATCATACTCTCCTAAGAACCAGAGAGGGTAGAAACCAAGGAACAAAACACCAACCCAGCAAAACCAAGACCAGATATTAAAACCTAGAATTAAAATCTTTCCAAGTCCAGATACCAAGATGACAGCATAAAACTGCAATCAATAACAGCAAAGACAATTATAGCCCAACCACCCTACAACAGTAAGACAAATAGCTTAAAATAGTCTTTATGAATAGGATAGAGGTCATTAAACAGGAAATTAATGAATCTTTTTTAAACATCTATGAAAATGAGGCCACCTCATTTGTATGATGGAGAGATGAGGACACTGAAAAAACAGAACATATGGAGAAGCAGAATTGGAGACAAACTGGTGCTGAGGACTGGGTTGATATTATGGCCTGTAAGTGTATTGTCCCTTAAGACCATGGTAATGACTGTGGTCCAGGCTGCCTCACAAGGCACTGTCTGGGTCCATGGATGTACTGAAACAGGGGATTGTGTTCATGGCCCATGGTGTCACCAGAAACCACATGGAAGAGCATGATCCATGCTCTCTGACTGACTGTAAAGAGCAAGGAAGATACTTTTGCAGTGATGTTGGTTACTGCAAACACAGAATTGAGAAAGAGGACATGGAAGGCATCAGTGAAAATTCTTACCCTGACCCCAACCACTTCAAAAAAAAAGTAGCTGCCTAAACAATGTGATAAGAATGCTGAAGTCAAATGTCCACAATTGATGACTTCTGGCCGGAGTTTAAGAGGGGAATGGAAGTTCTATTTTAGCAGCAAGCCACTAACTATGAGCATATAGGTAAAATGAATTAGACTTTCTTCTTTCTCTTTTTATTTTTCTTTCTTCTTTTTCTGGAGGGGAGGGAAAAGATTGGGGGCAGACAGGAAAGGACTATGGAATGAGTGTGACTGTGGAGCAAACTGTGAAGTTCCCAAAGAATCAATAAAAATATTATGTTAAAAAATAGACGTGATCACATTATATATATGCCTGTTTAAAAAAAGCTGAGGCAAATCTGGAAATGAAAAATTTTAGAACATGAACAGGAATCTCAGAAGCAAGTCTAGCCAACAGAATACAAGAGATGGAAGATAAAATCTCAGACACTGAAGACACAATAGAAGAAATGGATACCTCTGTAAAGAAAATGCTAATTGCAAAAAACTCCAGAGAGCTACAAGATAACCAGAAAAATCTTAGATGCTACCAAAATAATAATCTACGAATAATACACATAGAGAAAACAGAAACTGATGTCAAAACCACAGAAAATATTTTCAACAAAATCATAGAAGAAAATTTCCTTAACTTGGAAAAGGGGATGCCTATCCAAGTACAAGAAGCATACAGAACCCAAATAGATCAAGTATAAAAATAAACTCTTCTTGGGAAATAATGATCAAAATACTAAATTTACAGAACAAAGAAAGAATATTAAAAATTGCAAGAGAAAAGGATTAAATAGCATATCAAGGCAGACCTATTCGAATAACAACTGACTTCTCAGTACACGCATTAAATGCCAGAAGGGCCTGGAAAGATGTTCTATAGACTCTATGAGGCCACAAATGGCAGCACCGGCTTGTATACACATCGAGATTCCCAATCTGATGAGAAAATAAGTCATTCAACGATGAAAATCAAATTTAAGCCATATCTGTCCAGCCCCACAGAAGGCGCTAAGACGAAAACTGCAACTTAAAGAGGTTAACCACACCCAAGAAAACAGAAAAAAATAAACAATTACAGACCTGAGATAAAAAGAGGACACACATATAAACACACACACACACACACACACACACACACACACCAACACCACCACCTCCTCCACCACCATCACAACAACAACAACAACAAAATAAGAGGAATCAATAAATGCTGCCTAATTGATATCTTTCAAAATCAATTCCCCCTAGGAAAAGACATAACTAATAGATGGTTGGGAAAATATGACCTATTTGCTCTGCATTCAATAAAAATATTTTATTTTCTAGGATAGACATAGTAAAAGGATAGAAAATGTTTTTCCAAGAAAAAGAAACTAAGGAGCAGACTGGTGTAGTCATTTAATATCAGACATAACATTAATCTTCAAGCCAAAACTGATCAAATGAGAATGGGAAGGATACTTTGCAAAGAAAGAAATCTATCAAAAGGACATTGCAAATCTTAACAAACACAAAGACATCCAAGTTCATAAACACAGCTGCATCTTAAATCACATATTAACCCTCATACACTGATAGTGTGAAATCTCTATCCCAGCCATTAACCAGTAAATTATCCAAATAAAAACTTAACAAAAAAATGCTGAAGCGAACTGAAGTTATAAGCCAAATGGACATAACAGATATTTATAGAACATTTCATCCAGAGACAAAAAATATATACCTTCTTCTCAACACCTCATAGACATAGAACCATTTGTACAAAACTGGCTACTGCGGGAGATATCACCATCCCTAGTTTCAACTTGGACTGCAGAACTTTAGAGTTACAAACAACATGGTATTCTCACACACACACACACACACACACACACACACACACGTACACACACACATACATACACACATACACACACACACACACAGATATGTTGATTGAAGGAATCAAATTGAAGACCTATACATATATCCACAGACTATGGAAATTGATTTGTGATTTTTTAAAAAGACAGAAATATAAATCCAAAACATATCATCATCAATAAATGGTGCTGGTCAAACCAGATAGTTACATGTGGAAGATTACAAATGGGTCCATATTTGCCATCCTACAAAAACTCAATTCTATATAGATTGAAGACCTTGACATAAAACCAGATACACTAAAACAATGACTTCATCAAATTCATAGGCAAATGGAATGAAGTAGAAAATATCATCCTGAGTGAGCTTACTCAAATCACAGAAAAACACACTTGGTATACACTCATTGATAAATAGATATTAGCCAAAAAGGTCGAATTACCCAAGATGCAATCCACAGACCACAGGAAGCTCAAGAAGGATGACCAAAATGCAGATGTTCCTAATCCTTCTTAAAAGGGGAAAAAATATCCATAGGAGGGGATATGGAAGCAAAGTTTAGAGTGGTGACTCCAGGAATGGCCATTCAGAGCCTGACACACATGTGGCCCATACATATACAACCACCAAAACTAGATAAGATTGATGAAGCTAGAAAATGCAGGCTGAAAGGGACTGGATATAGATCTCTCCTGAGAGACACATCCAGAGCACGTCCAATATAGAGGCCAATGCTAGCAGCAAATGACTAAACTGAGAATAGGACCCCCTTGGGAGGAATTAGAGGAAGGATTGAAAGAGTTGAAGGAGCTTGCAACCCCATAAAAACAACAATGCCAACCAACCAGAGCTTCCAGGGACTAAACCATTACCGAAAGACTATACGTGGACTGACCCAGGGCTCCAACTACATATATAGCAGAGAATAGCCTTGTTGGGGCACCAGGGGAAGGGGAAGCCCTTGGTCCTGCCAAAGTTGGATCCCCAGTGCAGGTGAATATGGTGGGGGCAATAAGGGGGATATATAGGGGAAATACCTATGTGGGGGAGGGGGAGGGGAGGAAATGGGGGCTTATGGACAAGAAACCGGGAAGGGGAATAACGTTTGAAATATAAGTAAAGAAATATATCTAATAAAAAATTTAAAAAAATAAAAAATAAGAGAATAAAAAGTTAAAAAAAAAAATAAAACAGATACACTGAACCAGACAGAAGAAAAAGTAGAAAATAGCCTTGAACTCCTTGGCACAGGAAAATACTGACTGAATAGAGCACTGTTATCATGGATACTAAGATCAACAATTATGGAACTGAAAAACTTCTGTGGAAAAGTAAGGCAAAGGACAATGTCATTTGTACACAGCAGCATCCTACAGAATACGGAAATATTTTTACCAACTACATATCTAATAGAGGGATAATATCCTAAATATATTTTAAAAATTTAAAATAGAGTACAGAAAACCCCAAATAACCATTTAATAGTGAGGTACAGGAGATGGTTCAGTATTTAAGAACACTGACTGCTCTTCCAAAGGACCTGGATTCAATTCCCAGCATCCTTATAGTAGCTCACAAGTATCTGTAACTCCAGCACCAAGGATCTGACCCATTTACACAGACACCCATGCAGACAAGAAAACCAATGCATATAAAATAAAAATATTTTTAAATGGGGTACAGTTTGAAACAGAATTCTCAATACAGGAAACTCAAATGATTGAGAAACAGTTAAAGAAATGTTTGTCATGCTAGTCATGGGGGAAATGCAAATCAAAATTACTTTCATATTTCGTGTTATATCCATCAGAATTGCTAACACTGATAAAATTGTGACAGCTCATGCTAGTGAAGATGTGAATTGCTGGAGGAAATGCAAACTTGTAAAACCACTATGGAAATCAGTGTGATGGGTCCTCAGAAATTCCCTCAGTTGGGAATTGATCTGTTTAACATCCAGCTATATGACTTGGGCATATACCCAGATGATGCTTCATGCCACCACAGAGACACTTGCTCAACCATCGTCATTACTGTTCTTTCGACAACAGCCAGAAATTAGAAACAAGAGAAATTGGAAATTAGATGTCCCTCAACAGGTGAATATGGAAAGACTATGTGGTACATTTATATAATGGAGTACTTAATATACAATGGTTTTAAAAAATGAAATCATGAAAACCACAAGCAAATGGTTGGAATTGGGAAAAAAATCATCATCTGTGAGGTAATCCAGGATCAGAAAGACAATGATAACATGCATTTGCTTATATGTACATATTTGCTGTTAAGTCGATGATAACCAAGCTACAATCCATAAAATCATAAAATAGAGGCTAGGTATAAACTGAGGTACTAGGCCAAGGACAGGAGCAGAAAGATCTCCCTAGGAAAGAGAAATAGAATAGATAGCTATGGGTGAAGAGGGAGGCTGGAATGGAAGGATCACATGAGGAGGAAAAAGGAAGGGGATGGGAGAGGGAATAAACAAACAGACATCCAAAATTAAGAGCCATTTCAGGAGAGGTATGAAATATACTTTAGCAGAATCCTCCTAAAATATATACATATATGAAGTGGACCTAAATGAAACTGTCAAATAATGGAGAGTCAGAGCCCCAGCTGGACACTACTTGTCACCAAATGAAATTTCCAGTCCTAGGGATGGGTTATATCTAATTGAGCTGTTAGCCAAAGTGATCCTATGAGAATCCCCAAATAAACCAAACTGTTACAAAGATTGTAGAGGTTGCTCTCCACAATGTTATGACAATGCTCTATTGCTGAAGACAACACCTACAAAACTCATTTAATAGGGGAACGGGAGCTGGTGCCTACATAGAGCCTTCAGCCCTATATGCTATTGTTTATCGTACAAGAAGATACTGTAAATGCTACCAATAAACACCAAGTCAGCCACAAACCCTCTGATCTATACTGGTGTCTTCTCTGCAAGATATGCTAGTCCAACAGTAGCATGAAGCTTGTGGGAGTAACCAACCAATAACTGGTTTGACTTAAAGCCCAGTCTACAAGATAGAACCTATAACTGACATTGCTTGGATGATCAAGAACTTGAAACTAGAGAGCCCAGGAGCCCAGTGTAAAACCAAATGTTGCAGGTCTACTAAAAGAATGTAGCAATAAAATGACTCCTCATGACATTCTGCTACAATAAGTTAGTTCTTTGCTAAGACATCATTAAAGATGTTTCCTCCTGCAGAAGGAGGGAACAAATACAGAGACCCATATCCAGACAATATGCAGAGAGTAAGAGATCTAAATGGAAGGTCTCCAACAAATTCCTCCACTCAGGATTCAGAGAACCCAGTGGAAGAGGAGGCAGAAAGAGTATAGAAACAAAACAAACAAACAAACAAAAACCCAAAAGGAATGGGGTAATCCAAGGAAATAAGACCCACTAAATTAACAGGAATCTACACACGTATGAACTCTCAGAGACTGAGGCAGCATGTATAGGTCCGGCATAGATCTGCACCAGATGAGGTCCTAGAGTTGAGAGGAAAAGTGCACACATGCCCTTGCTCCCAAGCCAGAAGTGATCTCTAATTGATAAGCATCTGCAAATGAAAATTTAGTTTTGTCCAAGTGAATTTTATTAGGAAAACAAGCTAGCCTTAAGGATAAGCACATGCCCAGCAACAGATGACCAACAAAAAAGAAACTCAATAGCATTTTTGGGGGTTCCCTGTCTCTTAATGTAGTGGCAGGACTTTGTTTTTAAATACTTTGTTTTATTTATTTTTTCTTCTCTGTTTTATGCTGCGGGTCCTTTGGGTCCATATTATGACTTCTAGTTTAGTGTTTTAGTAGAATTCCTGTACATGCAAACAAGTGGCTCTCTTGGAATCTTTTCCTTCTGTTTGATTTTTCCTATCCCAATGCCTTAGATTTGATTCATATCAAGCAAATCAAGTCATATCATATAATACCTTATCAATTGTATTATATTGTATCATGTTACTATCTCTTAGAAGCCTGGCTTATTTCTATTGATAGACAGAATGGGGGTGGATCTGGATGGGAGAGAAAGTATAAGTACTAGAGGGAGGGGAACTGTGATCAATATATAATATGTGAGAAAAATGCATACTTTTAATGGAGAAAAATACTCTTTTAATCAAGAATGTTTATTAATTGAATAATTAACACATACATTTACAGTTTGGGGAATAAAACATACTTACGTAACCAAAATGGTTATAAAGTTTACTTAAAGAATATCAGGTTAACTTTTATGCAAAAGCACTGAGTACCATTAAAACTGCTCATACTTGTCCTCTTCTATGAGATTTTCTTGCCAACGGTATTAGACAAGATGTTGTAAAACTATTATGGTCTAGAAATTAAAATTAAGTCTTTTTGCTTGAGAACACAAATGGGCTTGCTTCTAAGTCAGATATAACTTCAACCAACTTTAAAATTCAGTACATAATATTTTATACTGATTCATTTGCAAAAATTTTACCTTTCACTATGTTTAAATCAATCTTAGTTCAAACATGGAGATCATCAAACTTGTTTCCTAGTATTAAACATGCTTTTTTTGCTCTTTGAGGATTCAGTTTTTAAAAAACAAAGTTCTATATCACCAATTCAGAACCAAGCGGAGGTGAAACATTCATCCATGCAGTGAGTATTTTACCTACTTGGCTTTGTGCCATAGGAAAAGGCTACTTCAACAGTCCACACCACCTGCCAAGTCCTGCCATGTGTCTAAAATAAGACATGGGGACCTATGCAAGAAAAACAATATTCATATAGAGAATTCAATTCATTGACTTTGAGAGAAGCACACAAGCTTATAGTAAATGAGCAGAAGTGCCTATATTGAAAAAAAAGAACTCAACAAGTTAAAAAAAAAATAAAACATATGAAAGTCCACATTCCTTAATACATCTGGAGATAAGCAAGCATGCATTTACATAATTAAAACCTTGGGAACTATGTGATTCTTGAAAATATAAAAATTTCTGAAGGTGATTATTCTATAAACACTTACTGAAATACAATTGCAATGCTAAATAATATTTTATTTTTAGTAAATTACTATTAAAAGTCCAAAGAAATATATTTTAGAACAGTTTGAATGTTGAAACCTCAAAAAAAATTTACATCTGAGAATTTGTCAAAGTGTAGATTTCATACTATGGCATTGTTCTGAATTACCAGATTGATTTTTGTATGCCCTATGAGTGAAAATTTCTACCATTTATTAAAAAATAATTGTTCATATATTTTTGTATTCCTAAAATTGTTGAAAGGTCTATTACCAACAAATGTTCCTTAGTAGCTCAGACACTTCCCTGGGTTTATCTTCTAAACTTTGTCTCAGAATCTCAAGTGGGTATATGAAATTAAATCTTCAAATTTTCTTGACCTTACACGAGTCTGTCCTAGGATTAAAATTGGCTCACAACTTTTGGTGCTCAGTAGACATGTCACTTCAGAGCTGAACAAAAAGATCCCCTATGAATTAATTGTTACTCTCCTTTTTTTCATATATTGTCTGAAAAATTCTGAAGCTTGTTAATGCTGTTAACCAAAAGCTTCATTCTTCCACAATTTTGCCTCCATAAACCTTTCTCTACAATCACCATAGTCTCTAACTTAAAATGGAATTTTATAAGACAAGGCTGGTTGATATCCATAGGTGGCCTCCACTTTTCTGAGGAGAAGGAGAGGAGGGGTGGCTATAAGTGGGAGGGATAGTGAGAAAGGAGCACTAGAAAAAGAGGATAGAGGGGAAACTGTGGTAAGAATTTAAAGTAACGAGTAACATTTTTAAAAAAGAGAAAACTGTAATGTCTAAAGCATGAAAATATAGGCAGTGGACTGATATTGAGTCACTGAATAATACAACAGAAGATCCAAGAGTCTAACTCAGATGTCCCCAAACGTGGTTCCATAATCGTTTTAAATACTGAGCTCTTACAAAACACCCAAAGTCTAGAGATTGGGGAGATATGTCAGTAGGTACAGTACTTGTCATGCAAGCATGAGGCTCTGAATCTGACCTCACAATAAGTGCCCGGATCAGTGAGTTAGGCCTGTAATTATTGGGAAGACAGAAAGAATTCCATGGTTTGCTGGTCTGCCCTGTCCAGCTGAGCCCCAAATTCACTGAGACAACCTATTTCCAAACGAATGATGCAGGTAATCAAGCAAGAGAACGGATGTTGACCTCAGTCCTTCATGAACATACTTGTGCTCATCCCTCCTGGATGTGCAAATACCTACACGCATACCCTAAACATACTTACCCTCATGTCATATTCACACATTCTTAATCTTTCTTGCATATTGGACTCTAGTACTGATCTCTTAAAAATACTAATGTAAGAGCATTTATTTGAAGCAACTGGAGATGGGTCTCTATGAAGGAGGCAAAGATTTGTTTTCAAGTAGGCATCAAACTATACTGCTGAATATTTAACCAAAACATTGTAATGAGGTTATTTAAACTCCTTTTCTATATACCATGGGATAAGCAGTCACCAGAGTCAATTATTCTGTTCTGAAGCTTAGCAGTCTAATTCACAACTATGATCAAAAGCAAATATCAATTCCATTAAACCCTTACTTCTGCAGGCACAGAGTTATTAATGTCACCCTAATAAAATTGGAACTACAAAAGAAATTCAGAGGGAAATAAACAGAGAAGACAATGAATTTTACCTCATATATCCTGCTGAAAATGGAAGTGAATAATTGTCATTAATATATTACAAATAGCTTTATCTTCATTAATTCAAAATCAAGCACAAATAATAAAAACTAAGAATCTTAGTAGTATTGGTGCCATTAACATCAAGAACAATATTAGTTGCACATACTGTGCTATGTGGTTTATCGCTTGGCTATAATTAGTTGTATTATTTCAACAAATAATAAAAATTACTCAGCTTTGAACATCTATGAAGGCTTGGGTGAGAGGATTTAGGTAGTTTAGGTGGCTACAAACATAATGCTTATATTATAAACATAGTACTTGCACCCCAGAAACACAACTCTTTTGCTATCTGAAACAGGTCCTATTATTATCTTTCATATATGTAAGATTGGTTTCCTCTAACTAGAGTATTCTAGTAGACATCCAAATGTTCTCCCTAATTAAATTAAAGTTCTTAAAATGATCATTGGATATGTTGGGTGGGATATAATAGTTATTGCACCAGTAGGTAAAAAGCAGTAATATGATAACACTCTCACACTTCAGTGAAATGACACATAAAATATTTAAGCCAGCAATAACCATAACGCTAGTGAAATGACCACTAGAAAAGATACCACGCACATCAGGTCTCAAGAGTAAGGCTCCATTGTTTCCTTCTCAATTAGAATGCCAGTATATCAACCAAAGGATTTTTCTCCACCTGTTAGTATTTACCATCTAAAAGGGAATTAGTTTTTTTATCATTTCAAAAGTAATCCATTCTTAGTGCAAAATGAATGGAAAATATTTACTTCTCACTTATTGAATTACAGATGATTCTACTTAACTGTAGTTTATAAAATCTCTCTTCTATTGTTTCTAATAGCTAAGAAATTTCATACAATGGATGAAACTGAAATAAAATAGAAGGAAGAAAGATTAAAGACATACAAGTGTACATGGAAAATTTTTCTAAAAGTAAATTTCAATCTACTAAAAACATAAAGCAGCAAATTTTATTATGATTCTTTTCGCTACAAAGTTGCCTTTTCCAGGATGTCATATATGTGGGGTAATATCCATGACAATCTGGCTATTTTCATTTAACATATATCTGAGATGTATCCATTGGATGGTTTTCCAATTCTAAATTTCCATGAGTAAAACTACTGTAAACATTTACCTAAGATTTTTAATGAAGACACCATCACACATAGGGCACACAGGTCCTGGAGCTGAAACTGACTTGAAAATCACTTTAAAAACACCTCATTTATAGTATCAGAAGGCACCATGCAAGCATACAAAGAAAGGAAGCAACCAACAGTCCTATCCAGCTGTGTTGTCTATAAACCACAACAATGACCAGCACAATGACTAATGTTGCAATAGTGGCATGCATACCTTGGCAGTTACCAACAGCTCCTCAACTGTACTTATTATCTATCCACTGTTCAACAAGAAAGAAGCCATCTGGTACTGGAAATCTAGCCAGCTACCCAGGGCTGATGAAGTCATGGCACAGTAGCACATACCTTTTATTCCAGAATTTTTACAGGGAAATGAGAGCTAGACACAGGAGAATCCTATGAGTACCGTAGGCAAAGCTAACGTAGTTGCATGCAACTATCAACAACACCAAAACATTTGTTTCAAACAAAAGGAAAGGTTGGAACTGACACTTGGGACAGTGCTCCAATCCTCATTCATACATGCTGATATGAATGTGCACTCAAAGACACTTATACAATTTTTCATATATACATACATAATACAAATGCATATTCAGAAAAAAATGTGTGATCAATATGAAGCACACTTGCCAAAGAAGGTTAAATTATTCATTAGCTAAGAAAATAATGAATTAGACAACATAAAATACTGTTTAATTCCTCAATATAGAAAGACAATATAGTTTTGTTTCTCTACTACTCTTTAAAAGAATATATAAACTTCATGACTTTATGACATAAAAGAGTCTTTTATAGGCAGGAACTACAATTATTTGTCATTTTTAGCAAGATAGTCTAGTTTAATCCAGGTATATTGTTGAAAATTTAAAATAAATATAAAAGGTATTAGAAAAGCTCTGTTTCTTTAAAAGTAACTTTAGCTATATTCTGCCAGAATAATTTTTTGACTAAAAATTGTTTTGAGTCTTTGTTGAAAATGCCATTTGGTACTCGTTGCCTCTCTCTCCAATATTAGTGTTTTTCATCTGGTTATTTATGCATATACTTGGTAGCCTCCGCAATTGCCAAATCAGAAACTTGGCAAATAGTTTGAAATCAAAAGATTAAGTCCATCAAAGCCTATTATAAAACCTGGAAATAAAAAGAAAATGAAGGAGTACAAATAATTCCTAGCTTACCAGGTTAAAAATGAACATTAAAAAAGAATTCTTAATTAACTCTATGAAGTTGTTCTCTTGAACATACTCATTTTCTCCAGGAGACGAAACTTTATTGTAGTTATATTTCCTAAGACCAAAGAAACTTAATTGAGATGCCTAAATAATAGTAAGTAGGACTTGTTGCTATGACTTCAACAACTAGCACACAGCTAATCACTATCCATTGCCAGCACTAAAAAGGAGCTGGCTAGTCAGTTCCTTAGCTTTCCTTCTAAAGACTCAGTGATCAAAACTAAAAATTGACCTAGAAGCTGTCATGAGTATAAAAATACATGACAAAAGGTTTGGCAAGTGTTAATAAGAATTGGAAAATAACAACCCACAGTCAGAATTCTCAAACTTTGAGGAGAGGTCGAATACAGCAAAAAACCAGCCAAGAGCCTAACAGGCAAAGATGATAGCCAGTGTAGCGTGATGGGCAAGCTCATTACTAGGATTTGTTGTCAGTGTTGAAAGACTGGATGTTTCTCCATACTAAACAGCCAATAAATAAACAGTGAGCTACAGCTAGCGGGACAAAGGATGAAAATCAGTGACAAAGAAAACAGAAGGACTCAACTTGAGGAAAACAAAAGGCACTTGTACCTCAATTCTATAGTTCTTGCAGGAAATGGAAGATCACACAGAAAAGTCCTGCTTCCTGGTGGTGAGAAAGACTCTGTACATAACTGCATTTGAATTTCATCTGTACATACTAACTATTATATTCTTCTGTACATATTAACTGAGAAAGGAGCCAGGAAAAAGTAAAAAGGGCATAGTTACCAATACTCAATTAGTTTTTTAATTACCTATGCAGAAGACATGATTCTAATTATATGCTCTGCTTTGTTTTGATTTGCTGTTTTGAATGAGACCCTAACATCCTAACACGGAATATAAGAGAGGAATGAAGGAAACTTGCAAGGCCAAGTTTTAGCCTTCTTCAAGCATGCATTATTTGAATTATAAAAGCAAAAATATAAAAAGCAAAAAACAAAAACCAACAACAACAAACAGGACAGAGAAAATAGAAAAACAAAAGTGAATGGAAAAAGGTCCCAAATTCTAGAGACTTAATGGTAAGACTATAAACTCTAAGTTATAAACAAAGGAATCTCTCTTCCCTTCCTTTTAAGTCAATCACACGTGTGTTGAACTATTAAGGAGAATGCAAAAGAATGAACTTTTCACAATACTCAATAATGAACAATCTGCTGACTTGCTATCCTCATGGACCATATTTATATACAACTGAAACGTTTAAATTTTAGATCTTTAAACCTATTTTGTTCATTATAACATTCTATTAAGTTATACTTAATTAAACAGGAAAAAGTTTTTAATTTAAAATTAAATTAAAAACAGTCTTCATATCTCTAGATCAGATGTTTTAAATTTCTGATTGGATCATGGTAGTGATCCAGATAGACTTTAAAACTTGATTGGAAGTTCTATATACATATGGTCAATCTGGGAGCACATTCTTCATAAATGAGTCCTCTATAAAGAGCATCATCTGATACCTCCTCACTGGAGGACCATGTATGATGGCAGGAAGTCATGGAAGATTTATAAACAGATGGATATAGCAACTTTAAACAATTAGACCAACAAGGAGTATTCCAAATCGTTCTTCTATTTAATTGCAGGGTTGTGACATAGAGTTGAATTAACTGGTAATTTCCAGAACTGTGACTATTTTCAATTTGTACTTATACTTGGTGTCTTCTTCCAGGTTGTCACTGAAATGCCAACTGTTTTATTTTACCCATAAAAATATTTTTGTACTCTCATAACTTCTAATATCTGTTTTGTTATTACATTTGTAACCAAGTCTGATGGGATAACTATCTCTCCCAGCATTGCTAACATTGCCTGATCAGGAGAAGGAGGTAATTGAAGTGGAGAAGCAAGGAGAAGCCAAGAGAGGGGAAAAGGAAGAGGAGACTGGTGTAGAAGGGGAGAAATAAGAAAAAGATGCAAAAGATATGTTTATAATGCTAGAACGAAACTCAATATCTTCCATAGTAAGTTTAAAAATAGAGGATACTCTTGTAGGGGAATGTCAGGGCAGGGAGTAGAAGGGAGTGAGTGGGTGGGTGGAGGAGCACCCTCATAGAAGCAGGGGGAGGGGAGATAGGATAGTGGGTTTCTAGAGTGGAAACAGGAAAAGGAGATAACATTTGAAATGTAAATTTAAAAAATCCAATAAAAGAAACATTTTTTAAACAAGGATATTATTTTAAAAAGCTGTGGGTTGGCCATATAATCTGTGTAAGACAAAAACTCTGAACTGGTTGCAGTAGGTCTGGTAGGGTAGCTGAGAAGACAAGGGAAGGTCTAGATTTGGAGTCATAGGGCAGGGGAACAGGAAGGATAAGAGATGGTTGATTAGCTGAACTTCTGCTCGGCTCACTGCCAAAGCACTTTTTGCTTTGTTTTTAAAATGCAGGCTAGGGTGTGGTACCACATACCTTTCTAGAGGATGAAAATTTTAGTAGAGAAAACAGTACTTTTTTTTGAGTAAAAGCTGGAGTGAAAGCGAATTCAGATGTGTCACAGTGCATGGGCACCCCACAGTCAAGGCTGTTTTGCTGCTCTTGATGGGTTCCTCATCACTGGCCTTATCTCCTGACTCCCAAGCCACCCTGTTCCGCTTCAAAGCACTCTTTCATAAACCTTGTTATGACTATAACTTCTACAGATCTATTCCACTCTTAGCCAGGGTTTTTAATAAACTATTATATTAATTGCTATCTCTACAGATAATCTTCAGAATAATCATGTGGGTCCCTGAGTGTACATTTTTTAATCGCAGTAAACAGGTGTGCTTTAGTGATGGAAATTATTCTAACTCTATGGTTTTCCTTATGTCACTGTAGTCACCACCAAAGTGAGCATGTGGTTCACTCTTAGAGGTGCCTGTTTCCCTTTCAGTCAAATTAACACTAAAATAAATTCAAAAGGTTGCGTTTACTGGGAGGAATAATAATCTACATGGAATAGCTGGTAGCCTCATATACAATATTATACTCATAATGAGACCTGTGAATTGAGATTGATTTGATTAAGTTTTTACTTTTCACAGTGAGTGTGTTACTTTATGTCTCAGCTTATTTGAGCTAGGATTTATTTACTGTATTGGGTAAATAGATGTAAATTAAGAAAATATTAAATGAATGAAATTAAAGTTAATTTTCCCCAGTGATTTCTATGTCACATGTATAACTTAAGACAACATTTGGTACAATATTAATGAGGTACAATGTTCTGTTATTTTCTCTCCAGAGACTTCACATTGAAGTTGCTTTCTGGCATAGAATTGATGAACAAAATAATTTCCTGCTTTTTAGATCTTACTGTAGAAGAGAATAATGTTAGAAGGATGGTAGTAATGGATAACCAGGTCATACATGCTATGCATATCCAGCATGTAATTATTCATTTTCTGTAACATTTAGTATAGGGCCATAAAAAAGGAATGCAAGGAACTCCCCAAGAGTCCAGTGTTGTTGTTTTTTCAAAAGGAGACTGGAGTATAAAGTAGGTTTATTTGAATTTATTTTTTAAATTTTATTTATCTGCTAAATAAAATAATACCTTCAAAAATGAATCCACTTTACCACTTTTGAAATTATTATTTTCTACATTAGAAAGAAAAACAAAGTCAAAATATTATGCCACAAAGGAAGAAGTCAACAGAGACTTTTATTTTATATGATAGTAGTAAGTTCTCTGAACTTTGATATTTAACTAATAACAAAATATCTTTGCTCAGGACTAAACATTGGGGTTTGATCACATTAATACTTTACCAGCAGAGAGTATTACCAGTGGTAAAAATATTATTTCTTAAATTGCAAATTGATTCCTGTAGCATTTATAATTGCCTTAGGACAAAGGTACTATATTGAGATCCCAAATATAAATGTAAACCAAATAAAATGCCCTACTTATAAATAGCAACATGCATCAAAAGCTTATGGTATTAAAATACAAGTGTACTCACTAAAATATCAAGAGGGCTACTGAAATGGCTCACTACATAAAGACATAGCTGTTCAAACCTGAAGACTTGAATTTGATAATAGCCAGAATCCATATATAAAGGTGAAATGGGAGAACTGAACCCATAAAGTTGTATTCTGCCCTCCATACATACACCTTGGCATGTGTACCCTCTAGACACATATTTCATACACTCAATAAAAAATTCTTTTAAATAAAAATAAAAATATCAACTTACTATATCCTGTATTAATAAATAATAAGGTATTATTACTATACAAAAATTAGTAATGAATTAAAATTAACATTGCTTGCATAAACTACTGATGCCTCCATTACCTCCTGAGACTATTATGTTTGATGCTCTGTTATTTTCAGCTTTGTTTTTATTTCATCCTCACTTGATATGGATAAGAGAAGTTTAAGGTAGCAATAAAGAATGTAAGTCCTGAATTTACAAGTGTGAGTCACAGTAGCATATATCAGCATTATCAGAGACAGGAAATACCCATGGTCACCTCCTGACATTGCTCTGATGAGGGTGTAACCATAATGTGTTTCATTGCTTTTGATTCACTTACTAGCTTGATTTTACATTATATAACCCTTCTACTTATTATTGCTTATTAATGCACGTTAATTCTAAATAAAAATGTGAGAATAATAAACTTAATACAGTCACTGAAATGGGTGTTATTAGTGCATTTAGAAAGTCCTTAGATGCCATCAAACACTTTTATAAGTAATTTATGTTTACTTTCAAAACTATATTTAAAGAACCTGGCACATGGTACCCACTGTTAATACCAGAAGGTAGATCACTGTGGATTTAAGCCCAGCTTAGTATACATAGTCAGCTCCAGGACACCCACAATTACATAGTGAGACACCATCTTGGAGCAAAAACAAAACAAAACAAAACAACAAAACTAAAAGTAAGGGTTATTTAAGGGGTCATATAAAAATGTAATGTAGTAGAAACTTTCTAAAATATATACATATAAGAAGGTGATATAAATGAAATAGCAAATAAGGGGGAAAGATCCTAAGTTGGCTATCATTTGCCATCAAATGAAATTTCTAGTCCCAGAAGTGTGTTACCTCTAATTGGCCAAAGGGATCTCATGGGAATCCCCAAATAAACCAGGTTGCTGCCAAGATTTGATATTGCTCTCCACAAACTGATGGAAAGACCCGACTGCAGAACATAATGTCGATAGAACTCATTAAAAATGGAAGAGATTAGCTGGTGACTACATAATGCCTGCACCCAATGCTTGTTAGCATCTTTGGTTGGGGGGGGGGAGGGACTCTGTGTGATACCAAATAAGAAAGAGAAACACCAACCCAGTGGCAAGCCCCTTGATCTACAACAGTGTCCAGGCTGAAAGATATGCTGGTGCAGTGATGGATTGACTCTTGTGGGGGAAACCAACAAATACCTGATTTGACTCAAGATCCACATCACAAGATGGAAACCACACTGGTGACACAAACTACTCTTAAGGATAGATTGCATGTTCAAGAGTGGATGGCCAACAGAAAATAAACTCAATGATACCTTTAGAGATTTCTTGTCTTAATAATGTTTTGTTAAGGGCTTTTTTTTTAAATTTTGTCTTATTTTTATTTTTAAATTTTTTCTCTTTCTGTTTTTATCTTATAGTCGGATCTATATTATGGCTTCATTTTAATGTTTTTATGGGATTCTTGAGCATGCAAATGAGTGGGCCTCTGTGTTATTATGTTTCTTGTGACTTTGGGGTGCTCTTTTCCTTCTGTCTGTTTTGTCTTTATTCTAATATGTTAGGTTTCACTTTATGTTGTTATATTATATCATCTTCATTTTACTTTATTATCCCTTAGAAGACTGTTTTCTAAGAAGAAACAGAAAGGTTGTGGATCCAGATAGGAGGGAAGGTTGGGAGAAGCTGGGAGAAATAGAAGGAGAAAAATCTCTAATTAGGTACAGAACATGAAAAAAAAAATCTATTTTCAATAATGTTGAAAAAGTTCTTAAAGAACCATTTTTGATCGCTCTGGGTTCTGGAATATTGTAGGTCACTCATTCCAAATGTTTTTCTTCTTTGACTTCTTGAATTACTTTACTCTGATGCTTTTTATAAGTAGGTCCTTCAATTTTGCTCTGTTGTTTATCACTTGGCAAGGGTCTTTGTCTGGTTTGACCGAGTCATATCCCTCTCCCGTTCTGGACAGACATACCCAGTCCTTTACCATCTGTTCCTTCTCTTACCACCATGAAGACTTAATGTTTTATATCCCCCAACAATCAGTGCTTTACTTCATTTACTGTGTATGTCAGTAAAGGAGGTACAAGGTATAAAATAAATACCTTAAAATTCAGGAATTTGATATGTTGGCCAGCTATCTGGAAAATGCTACTCCCAGAATCCAGACATGGCACCAAATAATGAAGAGAAACATATTAACAAGTAACTGTTAACAAGTAAAAAGATAAGTATAGATCAGGCATTAAGGGTTCATAGAAAAAGAGATGGATTTACTTGTTTTGAGAAAGGACTTCATCATGTAACACTGTAACCATGTAACTCCAAGTAGACCAGATTGGCCTCCAACTCACACAGATCTACCCTCCTCTGCCTTCCTACTGCTGGGATAAAAGCTGTGAACCACCACACATGGGCAGAGATATATTTTATTTGGCTATAATGTTGACTTAAATTTTAAGTGTATGTGTACTATAGTCATGGTTTGGCCACATTCTCCTAGCAATATGAATGCATTTAATGCTCAAATCTCCCTTTCAGTATGTCAGGGGGAGAAAAGTAAGATGAGAGAGTAGAAAGAGATAGTTAGACCTTAGTGGGTGGTTTAATTCTGATCATACTGATGTTGAAGGAGTAGGGCTCAAAATAGACAGTTGAGCACAGAAGAACGGACTGTTAAGTGTTACATATGTATGACATATATGATACAAATGATATATATATATGTGATATATCATATATATTTGACAAAACATAACTTTCAGACTCAAAGATTCAGGTGTTGTTTATAAACAAAAACAATATATGCATATATTCACATATATATGTATATTTATATACATATAAAACACACACATATATACACATTGTTTTTGGTTATAAACAACATCTGAAGTCTTGAATCTGGAAGTCATGAGTAATTTTAAGGGAGAAAAGTTCAGCAAACTCTAAAGGAAAAATATGATATGAGGTTTCCTATAAGCAACTAAAGGACAAAAGCTAAAACAGTATTTCACTTGTCCAGTTATAGGGTGATAAGCTGGAAATGTGAATATCTTCAAATCCAATTTTTGGTAATGAAGGTTAAGTGGTGATGATTATGAATTAATATATTTGATGCAAGAAAATAATTAAAAGTTGTAATGAGTAGCATAATCAGCTTGATGAAAAAGAGAAGCATTCTCGACATTTTATTTTCAACACAGACCCACACTTCTTGACCCAAAATTAATTGAACTGAACAGGAAAAATGTAGGTAGAAGCCTGAAGACCAAGCATTCTGAATGTGAATCTCAGGAGTCTCTTTAATAGACTCTCTGCTATTTTAATAAAGTTAAAGATTCTGGAACAAAAAGACATGTGGAAATAGCAAGAATTACTTAATATTTTTATAGTAGTGTTTAAGTATATCTCCTAGAATAAGTAGTAAGTGAATATCTTAAACTAAACAATAATTTTCTTAAATTGCTTATCACTAGATTCATTGCATCTGTGCATGTGTGTGAGACCACACATGAGCATGTATGTAAAAAACCAAGGTTTTGATTCCTTGAGGGTGAAGGTTACATGCTTATTTTACTTACTCACTTTACTTACTTATATATAGTAAATACATACAGCTTCATATGATCTAGTCTTAGTTTCTATTTCTTTTTAACAGTTGTTAATAGAAAGACCTCAAATAAAACAAGTTCAGACATAGCAAGAATCTAATGGTTTAGGATCTCTAAGCTTCGAACCTGAAACGAATCCTGTCTTTGAACTTGAACCTGTCCTTTAAAATAGGTTTTCTTTGTTTTTCAGTCGTTATCCTAGACAACCTTTTATTTTTAACCATTGTGTGTAGGATGATGTCACAGGTGAGGCAGGTACAGGATAGAAGGAGGCCTGTCATTGGAGGAGAAGGAAGGATGGACGGGAGAGAAGTTTGAAGGAAGAGGAGGAGACTAGGGGAGAGAGGAGGAGACAGGATGGAGGAGAGGGGCTGGACAAGATGGCAGGTGATGTTAAGATTCTGCTCTGTGGGGGTTGGGGATTTAGCTCAGTGGTAGAGCGCTTGCCTAGGAAGCGCAAGGCCCTGGGTTCGGTCCCCAGCTCCGAAAAAAAGAGCCAAAAAAAAAAAAAGATTCTGCTCTGTGTATTTACAGGTTGTTATTAATGTTCTCAAGGGATGGATAGTACCGGGCTTTGTATGTTTAAGTGGGCAATTATATCTTACCAATTGGATCTAAGATTATTGTGTTGTGTGTTTTTTATGTGGCGGTTTGAGTGTAGGAAAGTGTGCGGCTGAGATGAGTGTCCGCCAAGATATCTAGCAGGTATCTAGGCACCCCGGCGTGGGCCTAGCAGGGTAAAGGACTTATACTTTTATTTTTATATTTTTGCAACAACAATTGTGACCATTAAAAGTATCACAAAGATTTACATGAAGTTTTATCAGGTAGAATTTGACATAGTTAAGTGTACCTTTTCAATGAGAAGTATAATTAAGTATACCAATTACAATAGTATACTCGAATTTTCTGCATTTGATGCTATTATTCTCAGTTCTAAGTACATTATAAATAAAATATTAATTTATAATACACTTAGGTTTTCACATTTACGTGAAAATAAGAAAGACTAGCTGATTTTTTTTTGTCACCATTTGGAGTAGAGTTTATTCTGAGGATTTAATCACCGTATTTCCACCCAAGTATCAATGTCCACACTCAATACTTTGCTGTGAAATATCGATGTGGCTGACTAGATAGCTTCACATTTCTAAGTAAAGATAGTCACTTGCAATTTGCGTTTCAAAGAATTTTACATAGTATCTGGTTGTAAGTGTAGTATGAATACATTTATAAGGCATTTGCCTTAAGAATGAGATGGATTAGTCAGCTCTGTCCAGTTCCAACTCTCCTTATGTTGGCCAGTCTGTACTTCATCAAGCCAATAGACCTGAATTCCTATCCTTGAATTCAACACCCTGTTTTCGACCTTTGTAGTCAATAAAATGCAGCAGGACTCATATCCTGGGACACTTCCTGGATGCTAGGTCAGCCCCTGGGCATCTTAGAACACTCATTTTAGAAAGCCATTTCTTGGAAACCTTCATTATTTCCAGAAGAAAAAATAAACCAAAAACAAAAAACAAACAGAAAAAAAAAACAAAAAAAAAATAAACCACAAAAGATGGCCACAGATGAACCCAAATAAACAGACACTGTCAGCTGCCAGCTATTTGTAAGCTATCTCAGATCACCAGTTTGATGAAGCCTGTGGACAGTTGAATACCTAGGTGACATTACACAGTAACAATTCAAGACTGCACATAAGAAGTGATGTGCTGACAGCACATAGAGTCCTGAGAGTTATCAATAAATTGTTTTAATAAATTCATTCAGAGAATAGTTCATTTACAGCAAAGGACATATGTGTCACTAATTTGTCTTTATCTGGCTCACAATGTTATTAGATTATTATAACCTTTTAGGAAAAATAATATACCAGGAAGTTAAATGTAACATAAGCATTAGTACTATAAGTCTAGAATTGACTCTAGAATCATACAATTACACTAAATTTTTTTAAAAGAAAATAATTTGAATTCATCAGATTGACATGCTTTGCCTCTTGCTATTACTGAACAATAATCTGAGCTATATAAATTTATAGTTCCCCAATTCAACAGAGATAGAAGATCTTCAATGATTTACAAGACAGACCTGTTTCAAACATGGTCCACTTATGTCTTGTTCATGGTTGTTTACACTATATTGCTTGTGTCCTGAAATAAAATTAGAAGCCCAGAGTCTGAATTTTTAAACAATTTTAAATATCCTCAACCAACTCCAGTTTTATTTGAATGGCAGAAAAATATAGTCTGTTTTTATCTCTCTTCTCAAAGTGTATGGGTTTTTGATCTATCTTTGAATTTTATGGTATCGAATTTCAAGCTTCTAATTTAGGGCTTTTAATACATAATGGATAACTCGTACCTTTTCCTACTTTATGCCACTTATCCCTTCTTTCCTGTTCCCTAACCAGTGTTGCTTGCATTGTCCTTTTCAAGTAAGCAATTGATTATGGAGGTGTATCTTCCACCAAAGTTTACCATCTCTTATATGCACACACACAGCTTTAAGTAGAGCAGTGACTAACATGCTTAGGGAAAAGATTTTAAATATTCTTGCCCCACCTCTCTACTGGACTCTAAAATTCCACATTTGGAGAAATATGGATGGTAGTTAATGTTAACCTTGACGCTAAAATATTAGTATGCTCAGAAAATACTTGGCCATGCATTTTTTTAATATAAATTATTTTCTGTAACCTTTCAGATGATTTGATTGACAATTACTCTCACCCTTCAACCATGGTAGAATAAGAAATTCTCGTACAATCAGTGGTTATTACATTCATCCTCACAGCCCCATTTCCTTTAGTTAATTTTTTTCCTGCTTTCTTTGGTTTTCTGAGAGGTAACATTTCTCTGTGCAGCTCTGGCTATCCTGGAACTCATTACATAGTCCAGGCTGGCCTGGAATTCAGAGATCTGCCTGCTTCTGCCTCCTGAGTGCTGGGATAAGAAGGATGTGGCACCACCTCCTGGTTTAACTTTCAATTATGACATCAGAAAAAGAAGGATACAACCTACTGGGACAGTGCAAAATTTTCCTGTACTGTTTTCTCTGCTATCCCAGCAACCTAGCCTCTATTTCTAAATCACTGACAATAACTTATCTCCTGTGAATAAAAGGAAAAGTATTAAAAGTGAAATTTTGATTTTTTTTACAAGTAAAAAGGAAAGAGGAGAAATATAACTTCAATAAAAAGATGGTTTCTATCTAGTTTCTCTTTCTATTCTAGTTTCTGTGTTTTTTTCCTCCCTTCCCTCATTGACTCTTCTAACTTTTCTGTGAATCATTTCTCTTAAATTGCATTCCGAGTCTTGTCTATAGATTCTCACTCTCTCTTGTTTGTATACCAGTTGATTGTTTTCATGGTTTTGTTTTGTTGTTCGTAGCCTGTGGTTTCTCCATTTACTCCTCTACTTCCTGTTCCTCAGTAGGGAAATGACACCTATTGGAGTTTTAAATGACTTCAAATAGAGGAGAAACATGTAATCCATTCCTGGTGAAACAGTAGTTTTAAGAATTAAGGTTAAAAGCCACATTACTCAAGAAATGCGGGTGCTAACTCCAACCTTGTCCCACAGCACTTTGGGTTAGTGATCTATCCATGAAAATTAAAGTAAAATTCAGAGTCAATCATTTTCTTTATGGTTTGGAAATACAAACTAGAGAAATAATTAACTTTGAGATGGGAAAACTTAACGTTTGATAGGCAGCCAATTCAAGCTTAAGTTGATCAGGGTAAATAATGTCATATTTTCCAAATACTAGCATCTTAATGTTTTTAATAGAATCAATTATATGTTTACATCAAATCAATTATATTTTGGCTTTTCATTTTTTAAGAGAGAGCCCCCTTTCAGTTATCTTTCAAAGCCCACTTTCTTTAACAGTGTGGAAGTGGTTTGTTTTACTTTTATAACCTGAAAGTATTATTTCCATTTTAAAAAAATCTTCCATTTAGACACCATTCTGAAGATCATTTCCAGCACTTTTAATTGAAAGGATTTAAACTATGAGTCTTTCTAAGACTCTTGCAGGGTCGAGCACGAAGAGACTATTAACGTCTTGATCACAGTTAACATTCATAGGCAAAAATGTTCCTCGCCTTCTCTGTTTTCTTTTCTATCAAGTTGGCCAGTGTGTATAAACCCCACTGCTTAGTAGTCAGAGCATCCCCTAACACTAAGCCTGTGGGAATTTAGGAATTTCTACCGGGGCATGTCAGCCCAAAGACTCCTTTGCTCTGGGTGAAATCACTTACAACAAAGGACAAGGGAACAGCGGGGGAGGGGCGACTAATGGACTTGGACCGGAAACAGTGAGTCCACTGGCGTTTGCATAGTAAATCCCCCACTGCTGGTAGATCGCCAATCAGTAACCGTGGAAATGCAGCTCTTTATGCATAAACTGAAGAAACTTAACCAAGTCCCCATATAGTGGGTTACTTCTCCACTGTTTTAAGAACTTTTCTCACCCTAAACCATTTCCTTCTGATGCTGGATTTGTATCTCCGGGAGGGACCAACCTTCCACCCCTCCATTGCACCCCACAAAATTCCTGGGAATGTGCCAAACTGAGTCTTAGAACTCCAAAGAAACTGGAACAACGAAGCTGAACTGCTCCAAGGGTTACCATGAGGTGACCTGAGACACTCAGGGCGTCCTTTTATTTATCAAGACTCTTCCAAGGAAAAGTAAAGCTTTCAGCCTCAACTTCAAAATCTCTGTGCAAATGAGCGTTCAGTTTACACAGGGACTAGGAACTGTCCCCAAATCTCGGCCTTCCGCAATGTCTTTCTGCACTCAAATGAGTTAGGAGCCGAAAGTTTTATAAGTTTTCATTACTCATGCATGACTCGCTTCAACTTGCACCACAAAGCCCTCATCAAATATGCCATAGTGTTGCTCCTCCTTAGAATCTGCTTGCTATTTCTAGTCTTTCTCTTTTTAAAAATTCCTCAAATACTGTCCAGAGCAAGGTACACCAAAGTCTCAGGCAACGTAACCACCTTTAAGCCTTAGGTGCGAACTCTCCCCTCCCTCCTCCTTCCCAGAGTAAATCCAGAGGCACCCGCAGGAGCAAAGCGCTGGAGTGGGTGGAAGGGCCCCGGGGAGATGCGCGCAATCAGTGGTTCACAGTCACTTTCAGTAACACCTGCTTCCTGCCGCTGCGGATCTGTGGGAAGCCGCTGCACTCACCCATATCCAAAAGTCTTCCTTCCTCTCCTGAGGTCCCCAGAGAAGTATGAAAGACCAGGCAGGCGCTGCGTGCAGTCCGCTTGTCCAAGCTGCGCTCAGGCTCCCTGTGCCCCAGCCACTGACAGCCTGGCCCCTCCCAGCAGAGACAGCCCGATGGGTCCCAGCAAAATCCCAGCGTCCCGCAGACCCCGCCCTCTCTCCACTTGCTTCTACTGATTGAGACGAGTTCCCTTAGCCTCACAGTCGCCTAGCTCCCAGACACGCCTGCACCTTGACCCCTTTCAGTTTCTGAAGAGCCACATGCAAATAGCTCCCTTCTAAATACATTGCCCCCAGGTGTTCTTGAAGCACCCCGGGAGTCCAAGCATTAACCAATACCCAAAACAGTAATGGGGGGGGGGTGAGGGGGGTGGAAATCCTCTGGAAAAAAAATATTCCAGAAAAAAAATGATATGAGATCATTCAATGTTGTCTTTTTTTCCCGTTCTTAGTACAATATTTTTTTCTGAAGAAGGATATTAAGAAGAAAAGTTTTTCCTATATACTGGACAATCTCTTCTACATTGAATATTTATTTTTACAATATAACATGACTGTTATATGTAAAATGTTATATTGCAGAAAACAAACACATTTACATACAAATATTCACTCATACACATGCACATTCACACACAGACATAAACATATTCATAACACATACACGCATAAACAAATTCACACACACACATACACACACACACACACACACACACACACACACACACATATACACACAGCAGAACTCAGCTGGAAGTAAAGGATAAACAGGCACCTGGAGAGAGAGGCTAGAGTTGAAACACTGCTACTCCACTGAGTGATACACTGGGATCTGGTTTCATAATTTTTAAAATAAGCGATCAGGAAAAAATTACCTCTGACGTCCCTTTGAACCAAAAGAGATCATAATTCTATGGAGATTTGGCCTAATTTTTCCAAGATTTATCCAGGAGAGGTTATTTTGGTAAGTCCCAAGAGTTTTTTAAGCCACTGTTCTCTGCAGCATACACCCTAAAGTGTACAAATTTATACCACAACAAGAGAAGATAAAGTAGACCTGGATACCAATCCTGAGGAGATTGCTGTCTAATGGGAAGAACTTATATATATATAAAAAAAAAAGTAGTATCTTTGGCAGGAGACATGAATACATGCAGACCATATTATTAAAGTGTTTCAGAAACATCTGCTCAGCCATCTCTCTCAAGAAGGAAGAGATATGTCCTCGCAGAAAATGTTGCTAATGCATTTCAGTTCAATGGGAAGGGTAAGCCATTCATGTGGGGGGAAAGGAAGTAGTCGATAGTAGTTAAAAGTGTTCAATGTATCATTCAGAAATACATCATCATTCTGGAATCTGACAGATGTGAATGAAGTGTGATTACAGCAAAACATGCCCCTCATACAGTAGTTTTCCATAAATAAATTATAAATTTTGGAGACTGATTCAAAAGCCCAGATCTGCAAACACCTCAGGTCCCATTCCAAGATAAGGTATTTTTAAGAAATTAAAATTTATTTGGACTTTCTGTAGCATCCCATTGTGATTCTGATATGTTAAATAATGATGACAATATGAAGTGAGTATCACTGCCAGGCATTATCCCTAGGCACTCAAAGCAAGAAAAACACTCATAGGTATGTAGAGATTCTGCAAAGCTGGACCTTAATCAATTTACTACACTTTATCATCGTATCCAGGGAGATGGACACAGGCCTGAGAAAAGGCTGGGTATCCTTTAAACAAAGCATGATTCAGAAATAGTTTAAATGTCCCTAGAAAGTTATAAGAATTAAACAATACAATGCAAAAAAAAAATGAGAGTGGGCTGTACTGGCTTATAACACAAGCTGGAGTTATCACAGAGAAAGGGGAATGCCTCCCCAGCTGAGGGAATGCCTCCAATGAGACCCCATTGTGGGTGGTGCTGACCAGGCATTTTTCTATGAGAAAGCAAGTTGTGATCCTAAATGGGGAAGGACCAGCCCATTAGACTGTTGGGAGGGGCAGCAATGGGGGACCCCAGGGGGGAGGGGATGTTTTAGAAACCGGGAAAGGGAATAACTGAAATACTCAAGTAATAATAAAAAAATAAAAAAAAGATAGGAAAAAAAAAAGAATATACAAAAAAAAAAAAAAAAAGAAAAGAAAGCAAACCAAGGGAAGCAATTCAATAAGTATCATCCCTCCAAGACCTCTGCATCAGCTTTTGCCTCCAGGTCCCTGCCCTGGGTGTTCCTGTCCTAACTTCCTTTGGTGATGAACAGCAATGTGGAAGTGTAAGCTGAATAAACCCTTTCTTCCCCAACTTGCTTCTTGGTCATGATGTTTTGTGCAGGACCCTAAGACGTGGGTCTAAATAGAAAGTTTGTAAAAGATTAAAAATAATGGTTGAGAAATATTTAAAGTGCACAACATCTTTAGCCATCAGGCAAATATAGATTAAAATTTCTTTTAGACTTCATCCTGTTCCTATCAGGAATACAAATAACAACAAATGCTTGTGTATATATATATATAAGAAGGGGGAACTCAAACATTGTTGGCAGGAATGCAAATTAGTACAGCTACTTTGGAAATCAGCCTGACAGTTTATCAAAAAACTATAGCTAGAACTGCTGTATGATCTGACTATATTCCTTCTGGTCATGCATTCAAAGCAGACACTTTATATCCTATTGTGTTCATCAGTACTCTGATAGCAGTAGCTATGAAAGTGGAATGATCTAGATATTTGTCAACGTGAATGGATAAGAAAAATGGAGTACATGTGCTCAACAAATAATACTCATCTGGGGGGAAAAAAAAAGGTGAAATTGTCAGGTAAATGGATGGAGGCCCAGAATGACACTCATGCGTTCTTTCTCATGTGGATGTCAGGTCCTTGATTTATATCTTTTGTTTTGTGTCTTTAGTTTGTAGAGCAATGGAAATCATGAAACTAGAAAGGGGCTGGCTTTTGGAGGGGGCAGTGATGCATTAAGAATGGAAGATCATCGTGGATTATGGGTAAAACAAAAGAAGAGAGTGGAATCCTGGGATAGAAAGGCTTACTCAGGGAGCAGAGTGAAATTGGGAACCTAGAGGGCAGATAAATGACTAGCCCAAAGGAATTATGGACAAAAGGTCATGTGGAAACTTACTGTCTCACAACCTGGTTAAAAAATATAAATGGAAGGCGAGTAGAGCAAATGTAATCTAATGGAGAAGAAAGGGATACTGAGGGTTGAAAGATTAACCACCTATGGGATATGAAGCCAAAAGTCAGAGAAGGAGATGAAGGATAAACCAAACCAAATTCAGAATACATAAAATAGCCATGTGTTACTATGGTAGTTTTAAAATGAAATGTAAAATAATGGAATTCAAATGGATATACCCTGCATGAGTAGATGGTATTGTTCCCAGTAGATGTGGGTTATTTAACAAGCTCGCATGCCAAAGCATGGGATATCCCCTAGGAGGTGAAGGCCCTGAGGGTCTGAGGTCTACAAAACAATACAGGATACTCCCTTGCCTTTGGTTACATAGCATAATTATATAATAAATCCCTATTGCTGAAGATACCAAACATGTTGGCTGAAAGGCATAGAGAAATCCATCTTAAATCAACTGGAAAACTTCTCTGGTGGCTAGCTTTAATAATGGTGGAAGGTTTTATGAAGGCTGCAGGGGAAGAAAAAACATTACTTATCCTAGCAAGTCCTGGACTCTGCAGGTAATCTGGACCTTTCCGGCAAGATGTGCTCAGAGTTACAATAATAATCTGACTTTGATGGGGTAACTACAGATTTCTGATAGAATTGGAGGTCTGTTCCAGGGGTGGAAATTCCATGCCTACTACAGAAACCCTGGTCAAAAGCCAATGACTGGGGAATTCATAGGCCCTAGGGTAGATCCTACTACCCTTAGTTTGCCAAATGGTCATGTTGTCAACTTGCCTTCTAAATATTTATGATTATATTCATAGACCTGGGATTCTCTAAGTCTTAGTCAAAAAACTCCTTTTCTTTCTTTCTTTCTTTTTTTTTTCCCACTGGACTGCAGCCAATACTGAAATGCATAACTCATCAAATTGCCAAGAATAAGAGATTGAGTGCTCAGCCTTATACTTTTATCAGCTCTCCCTGTCCCCAAGGCTCAGGAATCCTGAAAGAAGAGAAGGTAGGAAGAATGTAAGGGCTGGAAGATCAGGAGAGATGCTGCCAAATGCTGACTTTTGGATATACCATGCCACTTTGTCTATAAACCACATTAGCTACACCTACCTCCTCAAGAGCCATAAAAGATAAAGCCTACCAAAATGTCTCCATAGACTCCATTGCCTTAGTGAGGTGTCGCGCGCCCAATGTCCCGCCAGCAAGAACGACGCGCGGCAACAGGATTCTTCTGCGAGCAAGCCTTTACTGTGTTAACAGCTCTTCTTAGTGTTACAGCTCTTCTTACAGCTCTTCTTAGTGTTACAGCTCTTCTTAGTGTTACAGCTCTTCTGAACAGGGACCCCGAGCAGCAAAATCGCTCGGCTTATATAGACAACAGTATGCTAATTATCTCTCAGGGATTGGTGGGGCTTGGATCACCCCACTACTTGTCCTCCAGTGAAAGGCGGAGAATGAATCACCTCATTAGCATATTAACGGTCAACTGACACCTGGTGATAAACCGACATGTGCAGTACCGCTGTTCACCACTAGAGGGAGCCCTAGCAATGGAACAAGCCTGCACATGCGCAGTAAGTCGTTTATATCCAGGCAAAGCTGGATGTCGGCGCCATCTTTGTTTCGCCGCGCCGCTCTCTACATCTCCCCCTTTTTTGTTTAATAAAATGACTGGTCTAGATCTGGGTGTCACGTCAATCTTGTCATTGCTCCTGTCTTAGGTCGTTCTCATCCAAACTCGGCCTTACCCGTCATAGAGTTACCCCATCGCCACCGGGCCTCGTGGTCTTAGGTTGGTCCGAGTTCGAGGAAAGTTGCCGTCCCTGAATACAATGACTCACATGACTGTGACAAAATGATCTAGGGCTAACTCTTAATCTTCAAAGAGGCCAGCCATATGTTGGGAGAAGCACCCTTTTTAATGGTGGTCATAGCCTGGTAAACAACCACTTTGTGTCTGGCATGTTCCCTTTTTAAACGGCCAATAATCCAGAGACCTACTCCGCAACCCAGGAGGACAATAGTTCCCCGGGACAAACATGCCTGCCCACTCCTTAAAAAGGGGGGAAGCATTGGTAACCCATGAGGTAAAGTCTTCAACTGTGATGGGGTCCAGCCTAGTGCTGTTGAGGACAGCAATCTGCATCAGCAATTGTCTTGATAGTTGCTCTGCTTTCATGGACCAGTTTCCTTTCAGATAATTCGAGATTTCTTTGCTCTGTTGAAAATTCTTAGAAAAGTTAGCTCCCAAAGGAATAATGCATAAACCTCTAAGGGAGGAAACAGAAGACAGCTGTGTCATATGATACAGTGCTTCAATTTGTTCTTGAACTAAATCTATCCTTTGATTGGCTAATAGAAGGCCAAATGCCAAATGGGTATTAAATTCTTCTTGTATCTCTAGCGCCACTGCAGTTCTTTATACAATCTGATTGACAGTCTCAGCCATCTGTATTTGATTGGTCATAGCGATTGCAGCTGTGGTAGCTGCGGCAGCAGACAGCACAATGGCTGAAATTATGGCTGCCGTAATTCCAAAATCTCTTTTGGCTCTCAGCAAATTAAGAATAGGAAAGCTATCTGGGTTTGCCTCCACTGGGATTGACACAAAGGAGGGAATCTTAACCATCACTACAGTGTCATTGGTGCCATCCCAGCATTCAGCTAAATAGCAGACTAGATCAGAGCTATTACAATTTAAAGCACCACTGCTTACATTAGTGCTTATCAGAAAAAAGGTGATCTAGCACATACTGAAGTACTAGTGGCAGTATTATTTGCCAAGAGGTTATTATATTGAATATTGGTCAACCTGGTATCATTTTTTCTGGTAGCTGAAACATTATACAGCACGAAGTTCTCACCCATCAACCTAGCAAAGGGGGTCAGGGATGTATATGCCCCTTGCTCATTGGACAGCACCCATTGAAACCAAGGCCAGAGATTATGCTTGCCAGTCTTATTCTCAAAACAGTAGAATTGCTATGAACTGGCATGGGTACTGGCCAGGATCTGGCAATAGCCCACAGGGTGAGCGAATTAACCTGTATTACCATTCCCAGTAGTAATAGTAGGGTTCGTAGTCTCATCTTCAGGAAGAGCAGAAGGCAATTTTCGAGTCAAGCGCTCAGGTACCCAAATTGATTTTCTTGATTCTGGAAAAACACAAATCGCCCCCTGGATCAGACAGAATAGGATCCGGCCTTTCCATTCTCCAGTGAGTACATCCTTCCACTTCACCTGATCCTTGGGTGGGATAGGCCACTGCCATGGCGCCTGTCACGAATAGTCATGGGCGTCTAAATTTAAGAAATTTAAAGTAAGAAGCAGTGGAGATGGCAACCCTGGGGGTTGGGCGGCACCTCACCAATTCCCCTTTTGTTTATTTAAATGTTTTAATGTGCGATGGGCACGCTCAATGATTCCTTGGCCTTGAGGATTATAAGGAAGTCCTGTCAGGTGTGCAACACCATCTGATTGCAGAAATGTTTAAACTTTTCTGAAGTATAAGTAGGGCCATTGTCAGTCTTGAGCAGCCTAGGAAGACCCCAAGCACTCCAAGCCTCAAGACAGGGCAATGACATGAGAGGCCTTTCCCAGACAAGGGAGAAGCAACTATGACCCCCAGGAGCATGTATCGGAAGAACATGCACATACTTTAATTTTCCAAAGGCGGGGACATGGGTAACATCCATCTGCCAAAACCTGCAGGGGTCAAGGCCACGGGGATTAATGCCCACATGTGGGTGGTAATAAACGACTGCAATTAACAAGAAGGCACTATTTTTCTGGCCTCTGCTCTAGAAATAGGAAAACGCCTGGGCGTAAGGTCTCAGCAGTAACATGAAATAAGGAATGGAACTGCGGCAGCTTCCAGGAGTCAGCACAGCAAACGTAGTGGCTCTAGTAGCCAACCGGCCAGGTTATTCCCATGAGACATTGGGCCAGGCAACCCTGAATGAGCCCTTATATGGGTGATGAAAAAGGGAATGCCGAGATAGTAATTCCTGCTGATCTCCAGAAATATAGAAGCCACTGTACTAGTGGTTCTAATCATTCTCGCAACTTCTAAAGATTTAACTGAATTAACCACATAGAGGAATCTGAAACAATATTTAATGGACTAGGGAACACCGAGCACTTCCAATACAATCTGACACTCAACTAATTGAGGGGAATTAGGGTAAATGCTTTAGTTACCACTTTACCGTCATGTACATAAGTACCCAAACCAGTTTTCGAACCATCCGTATAAACAATATCCCCTGCCTGAAGGGGTTCCATACTGGTAACCCGGGGAAACACAAGGGGATGACATTTTGCAAAGGTCAAAATGGGGTGCCTGGGGTAGTGATTATCAAACACCCCTGAAAAGATGCACACAAGTATTGCCCAGTCATCATTTGTAGCGGCCAGCACTTGGAGCTGTTCTGCAGTATAGGGTATAACAATTTTTATTGGATGTTTACCAAAATGAGTTACAGCTACTTTTAGTCCTCTCATAGCCAATCTTGCCACCGCTGAGGGGCACCACTCTATGGTTTTAGCCAGAGAGGCTTGTGGGTGAATCCAAAGTAAGGGGCCATTCTGCCATAACACCGCAGTGGGTAATTTAGCAGTTTCAAAACACATAGCTCAAAAGGTTCATCAGGTTGTATCCTTACTAATTGAGCCTCAGAAAGAGTCTTCTCCACCTTTCGGAGGGCCTCTACAGCCTCCATAGACAGGGATCAAGGGATGTTAATTAACGGATCCTTCCAATATATCAAACAAAGGTTTAACTCAGCAGTAGATATTTTCAGGAATGGTCAGTAGCCAATTAATATCTCCCAAAAGTTTTTGAAAATCATTTAAGGTTTGTAGGTGATCTCGCCTGATTTCAATTTTTTTGTGGAGTAATAACTTCTGGATGTACAACGGCTCCTAAAAACTTGCCCATCAGCGATCTCTGAACCTTTTCAGTAGCTATAGTTAGCCCAAACTGTTGGAAATGTTTAATTAAGTCAGCATATGCTATTTCAAGCTCTTGAGGTTTGGATCCACAGAGGAGTATATCATCCATGTAATGAAGAATCGTTAGTGATGGATATTGCCCTCTGACAGGAGTCAGGGCCAGTTGTACATATAACTGACATATAGTGGGGCTGTTTGCCATCCCCTGGGGCAAGACTTTCCATTGATAACGCTCATCAGGCTCCACATGATTTATTGCAGGCAGAGTAAAGGCAAACCTCTATTTATCCTTAGGATGTAAAGGAATAGAGAAAAAGCAATCCTTAATATCTATTATAATAACCTCCCATTGCTTTGGCAAGGCAGAAAGAAGCAGAAGACCGCGTTGGACTGATCCATACAATTTCATTTGTGTATTAATTGCTCTAAGATCATGCAATAGTCTCCATTTTCCTGACTTCTTTTTTATAACAAATATTGGAGTATTCCAGGGTGAGCTTGAAGGTTCCAAGTGTCGTAATTGCAACTGTTCCTTTACTAATTGGTGAGCGGCCTCCAGCTTTTCAGAGGAGAGAGGCCATTGAGGAACCCACACAGCTTCCTCTGTTATCCACGGTATGGGCATAGCCCCCTCAATGGCCCCTAAGAAAAACCCAGATCGTGACGATCGGGTTTTGCAGTGGGTTGAATTGGCTCTGTAGTTCCTTGGTGATGCTTACCAATGCCTTTTCCTGGGACATACCCCATATCCCTCACCATTCTCTGTGCTGGTAGGGAATTCTCATTCATAAGTTTAAGCCCTAACTCAGCCAAAATATCTCTTCCCCATAAGTTGACAGGTAAAGGAAGAACATATGGGACGAAACTACCCTCCTGTCCTTCTGGGGCTTTCCACTTTAAGGGCCTAGAGCTAACAGTTGGACTAGCTTCATAACCTAAACCTTGTAATGAATGGGAAGATTGAGTAATGGGCCATTTTGTAGGCCACCATTTAGTGGAGATAATGCTTTTGTCTGCCCCTGTATCTAGAATTCCCTCAAATGTCTTTCCTTCAATGGTTAGGATCAGAGTAGGTCGAGCATGTAAATCGACCATAAGATATGCTGAATCAGTGCCCGTAGAGCCGAAACCCTTCTTTCCTCTTTTTGTACTTCCCGATTTAAACTGGGCGTGACAACTGGGTAAAACAAGCAATTGTGCAATCCGGTCACCTGGGGAAATGGAGAAGAGACCTCGTGGGGAGGAGCACATGATCTTCAACTGGCCCTCATAATCTTGATCAATAACCCCAGGATGTACCACCAATCCTTTAAGAGTAGTAGAGGAGCGTCCTAAAAGCAGCCCAACTGTATTGGGTGGTAAAGGCCATGAAAGTCAGAGGGATAGGCTGCACCCCATTTGAGGGGTTAGGACGATTCTGGAGGTGGCACGGAGGTCTAATCTCATGGAACCCGGAGTGGCTCTCCTGGGGAGGTTTGATGAGCCCAGGTTACTGGGAGCTGGTTGCCCATATATTTGAGGGTCCCTGAGGACGGGGCCCGTTGGACGTTTTTGACATATCCAAGGGTTTCCCGTTATGTCCTTTACTGACCTGCACTCATTGGCCCAATGTTTCCCTTTCTTACACTTTGGACACAGTCCTGGGACTTTCTTTGGATTAAAGCCAGGATTCTGATTCCTGCACTCCCTTTTCATATGACCAGGCTTTCCACATTGGAAACACGTGATGCCTCTACTAGAGAGGCCAGGCCGCCTTTGTCCTTGTAATATAGCCGCAGCTAGAACGGAATTGGTAAGTGGTCCTCCTATTTCCCTACAGGCTTTCAGCCAAGCCTGCAGCCCCTTAGATTTCCAGGGGAGGATTGCATTGCGGCATTCTTTGTTACATTGTTCAAAAACTAACTGTTCTATTAGGGCATGGCCTGGTCTTGGTCTCAAAAATCCTACCAGCAGCCTCCATCATGCGGGCCACAAAATCTGAGAAAGGCTCACTTGGTCCTTGGATGACCTTGGTTAAGTTCCCCGGACACCTCTCCTCTGTTAGTTAGAGCTTTCATGCCTTGGGACAGCATTAATAGCAATCTGGGCACTATACCTCCAAGGGGAAGGCAGTTTGATTATTGGCCCATTGCCCTTGTCCAGTTAACATGTCAAATGTCCAGGCAGGTTGTCCTGCTGCTGCATTTGCGCGTGCTTGTGCTCGGCAAGCATCGTGCCACCATGCCTTCCACTCAATATACTGTCCCATGCTAAGGAGACAGGCCTTTGTCACAGATTGCCAGTCTGCTGGAGTCATGGCAATGCTTGCTAGTCTTTCTACCTGTGACATGGTAAAATTAGCAGTAACCCCATAGGCACGAACAGACTCTGCCAGTTCCTTAACTTGCTTGTGCTCTATGGGCTGATGAGAACGAACGCCATCGTCCTCAAACACAGGAAACATTTGCCTAAGTGCTCGCTGTGTTTCAGGTGGACAGAAAGAGTACTCACACTTCCCCTCTATATAAGGCGGGGGAGTGGAGGCCACCGAGGCATTAATAACTTTCGGTTTCTTCACAGTGGCTCTCCACCTAGGCCCATATCTTTCTCCCTCATATCTGGCTGCCTCTTCCTCTAATTCCTCCTCCTCCTCCTCTGACAACTCTTGCTCAGAGTCACCACCATCAGTTCTAAGGTTCTAATTCTTTTAACGGATACAAAGTATCCTCTCCGGATGACTTGTACTTTCCGGGCATACCTTATTTTTTCCTCCAGCGGCATTTCTTCCGCCTTTTGTATCTCTTTCACTTTTGTTTTAGTAACCTTTTTCTTTTTGCGCGCTCCTAATTTCTCACTCTGCTCCGTTTCTGACATGCTCTCTTGAATGTTCTGTCCTGCCTTGACTGTGTCCTCACATTTTAACACAACTAGTAAGAAGACAACAGTCACTATAAAAACGAGCAACAATCCCTCCATGGCAAGACTAAATCCAAAAAGGGGCATGCCTCTCGGAGCTTGCCTTTTAATTTACCTTCTCGCAGTTCTGAATCCTCTTCAGCAACTGAAGGTCCCCCTCGCACCGGCGATGTTGGTTCCCGGTTTTTGTCGCACTTGCCTAATGTCCCGCTTGCAAGAAGGCCTTTTTCTTTTTTACTGTGTTAACAGCTCTTCTTAGTGTTACAGCTCTTCTTACAGCTCTTCTTAGTGTTACAGCTCTTCTTAGTGTTACAGCTCTTCTGACAGGACCCCGAGCAGCAAAATCGCCGGGGTTTAACATAGAGACAACAGTATGCTAATTATCTCTCAGGGATTGGTGGGGCTTGGATCACCCCACTTTGTCCTCCAGTGAAAAGAATGAATCACCTCATTAGCATATTAACGGTCAACTGACACCTGGTGCATAAACCGCACATGTGCAGACGCTGTTCACCACTAGAGGGAGCCCTAGCAATGGAACAAGCCTGCACATGCATTTCGTTTATATCCAGGCAAAAGCTGGATGTCGGCGCCATCTTTGTTTCCTACCGTCTCTACAGTGAGGAACAATTGACAATTGATCACTGGTGAGAAAAGGACATTCATTCTTTGAAGGTATGGCCACTGGTAGGTTTCCTATGACCCAGTGGACAGTCCCATGTCCATGAATGTATTAGCTGGACTTCAGATATCAAAACACAGAGAGAAAAACAGGCAGGTAGGAGAGGGAAGTGTTAAAAAAAAAAAAAACCAGAGAATCAGGGCAGGGGACTGAGAGGTGTTCATGGCAATATTTTATTGAAAGATGTGGGTTGGGGATTTAGCTCAGTGGGTTGGGGATTTAGCTCAGTGGTAGAGCACTTGCCTTGCAAGCACAAGGCCCTGGGTTCGGTCCTCAGCTCTGGGGAAAAAAAAGAAAGATGTATGAAATTTTCAACAAATAGTAATAATGAGGATATGGAACAAAAAAATACCAACATCTAGTATTCAAAGCCATGATAGTCATTCCATTTTTTATCTATAAATATACTAAATTATGATGTTTTAGTTATCTATTTTAAAGTAGTCATTCAAAAAAATGCTGTGAATTACTTGAAATGTGTAGATTCAATAGAAACACATAAATAATTCATTATCTTATTAAATGTCTGCTATTTGTACTATCAACTCTTTTGCATTTCTTTGTATTTATACTTTTAAAATTTATTAGCACAAAAGCTTCCTCCTGCAGCATATAGGAATAAATATAGAGACTGACAGCCAGACAGAAAGTAAGAGACCTTGGAACATTCAGCCTTAAATGGGATGTCTCTATCAAAGGGTACAGAATCTGGATGAGGGGAAGGGAGAAGAACTGTAAGGGATTGGGGAAATGGAAACTGTATTCAGAATATATTACATGAAAAAATCTATTTTTAATAAATAAAGACCTTAAAATTCTTTATTAGAGTATATGTTCCTGATGTGTACGTATGTAAACAAACAAACCAGTGTATGTTTATTGTGTGTATGTATGTATGTATGTATGTATGTGTGTGTGCATATATGGGTCTCTTGTGCAGGAAAGGGTTTCTGTCTTAACCTGCAGCTCACTGGGTCAGCCAGAGCCATATAACACTGATCTCTGAGGTCCTCTTGCTACCATCTTCCAGTACTGATATTACAGGCAGATGCTACTGTATCCCACTCTTTCCATGGGAACTAGAAATCATGGAAGACACTTTACCAACCAAGCCACGACTTCCACTTTTTCACTCTTACTTCCTGTGATGGCTATTTTTGGTTGTCAACTTGACTACATTTGGGTTTAACTAAAAGCCAAGAGGCTGGGCACACGGGTTTTTTGGGGTTGGAGGGGTGTTTGTTTGTTTGTTTTCTTAAATCATTTGAAATGGGAAGAGCCAAATTCAATTTTGATCTGTTAAAGTAGGAAGATCTACCTTTAATCTGAGGCACACCTTCTGCTGGCAGTCTATATGGGGACCTGACAAAAGAAAGCTTGCTCTTTACCTGCTTGTTGTGACTCCTGCTGGCAAGTCCATGCTTTCACTGGCATTAGAGCCTGTTTACTTGAGATTGTGGCATATACTAAAGACCTACTGAGACGTCCAGCTTGTGGACTTAACAGCTACTAGATTCTTTAAACTTCCATTGGTAAACAACTTTTATTGAACTAGCTGAACCACAGCATATAAGCTATTCTAGTAAATTCCCTTTCTTGATAGATGATAGATAGTTAGATAGATAGGTAGATAGATAGATAGATAGATAGATAGATAGATAGATAGATAGATTAGATAGATAGATAGATTCATTCCACAAGTTTTGTTCCTCTATAGAACTCTGACTGCTAATATATTCCCAACTCTCATTAAGTCCTAAGATGTCATATGTCATCTCTAGCTTTATTATCTAGACGATCTTGGTAGCCAGTCCTAAGGAGAAGTGATTAGAATTATATTTTAAACTATGAAATTTATTAAACCACCTTTGAATAAAAACTGAGGGCTTTAGTGGAACTCTATAATTCTGAGATGAATGAAAACTTGTCATACTTACTGTATACTAAAGGGACCTGATAAAATAACCCCAGGTCATATGTAAACAACCTCTTATGCCCCAGTCAAATATCAATTTGATATTATCAATGTTTGAAATATATTGAGGGAGAATGATGGATGAGAAAAGACAATATATCAAAAGCAGGAAATAATCCAGAAAAAATTATAAAGGAAAATTTCTAGAAGAAAGCATCATGTGCTGGCTACTTTTATGTGAACTTGGTACAAGCTAGAGTCACCTGAGAAAACAGAACCTCAGTTGAGAAAATGAATATATAAAATCAGGTTATAGGCAGACCTGTAGAGCATTACCTTAATTAGTGATTGATGGGGAAGAAGCCAGCCATTGTTGTTGTGGGCACCTCTGGGCCAGAGGTTCTGGTCTCTGTAAGAAAGCAAGCTGAGCAAGCTATGATGAGCAAGTCAGTAAGCAGCAATCCCTAGTGCTCTCTGCATCAGCTCTTGCTTCCAGGCCGCTGTCCAGTTTGAGTTCCTGTTCCGACTTTCTTTAATGATGAACTACAATATGTGAGTGTAAGGTAACCCTTTCCTCCACAATTTGGTTTTGGTCATGATATTTCATCATAACAAAGTAACTCTAAAACAAAGCAGTCAGTTGAGTTAGCTGTCACAGAGAGAAAAGCTTATAGCAAGAACTGAAATTTTTTTTCATTTGTATTGGTAGTCAGCTCACTGATAAAAAGCATTAGCAAGAAAATCCATGGCCAAAGACAGTGCTAAGCTAATAAGCATAACCAAACAAACCAGAACAAACACTGAAAGAAAACAAAAAGCTTTACTTCCTGCAGTAGGTGAGGAAAGCTGGTAATTATTTCCAAAATAATAATCCCTTCCATGTTGAAAGAAAGATGCTAGCTTTATTCATGGAATCTATGCACAGTCATGTAACAGAACTTTCAAGGCTTAAGATGCTCAATTAAAGAGTATCTCAGTTTGAGGTTGTAGTTTAACAAGGAAGGATGACAGTTAATGAGAACAGTGAAAATGGTGGACAAGAACTCTGTGAGGCATGTTCAACTTGTATCATTAATAGACACAACAGGAATGACATTAGCTAAAATACCAAACAAAAAAGAGAATCTGTAGAGACCATATCCAGCGGTTAGGCACAGGCCCTGTAAAGGATGGGGCCACCAACCCTTGTCAAAAATATTAACCCAGAATTGCTCCTGTCTAAAAGAAATGCAGGGAAAAAGAGTGGAGCAGAGACTGAAGGAAAGGCCATCCAGAGACTGTCCTACTTAGGGATGCATCCTGTATGCAGCCACCAAACTCAGACACTATTGCTAATGCCAAAATGTGCTTGCTGACAAGAGCCTGGTATAGCTGTCCCCTGGGAGTCTCTACCAGAGACTGGCCGTCCCCTGGGAGTCTCTACCAGAGACTGACCAATACAGATGTGAATGCTCAAAGCCAACCACTAGACTGAGCCCAGGGTCCCCAGTGAAGGAGATAGAGGAAAGACTGAAAGAGCTGAAGGAGTTTGCAACTCCATAGGAAGAATAACAATAACAACCAACCAGACACCCCAGAGCTCACAGAGACCAAACTACCAACCAAAGAGTACACATGGAGGGACCCATGGCTCCAGCCACATATGTAGCAGAGGACGGCCTTATCTGGTATCAAAGGGAGGAGAGGCCCTTAATCCTGTGGAGGCTTGATGCCCCTCTGTAAGAGAATGCTAGGGTGGTGAGGCAGGAGTGGGTGGGTGGAGGAACATCCTCATAGAAGCAATGGGGAGAGGGGACAGGATGGGGGGATGGGATAGGGGATGAGTTACGGAGGGGAAACTGGGAAGGGGCATAACATTTGAAATGTAAATAAATAAAATAACCAATTAAAAAAGACGATGATAGGGTATGCCTCAGCTCTCACAATCAAGTTTTAGCTGAAATGGACATGTATAAGAATATGCATTAGTATTAGAGCTTTCAGGAGAGAGGATACAGCAGTGCCTGTAAAGTATACAGGCTCAAGAAATTTTTATTTTATGAAAGCTAAAATAATTGTTAAAGTGTTTACTTAGGTAATGAATAAAGAGATGAAGCACTTATAAATTGATCTAAAACAAAAGAAAGATATTTACAGGGGAGGAAAGTTTATTCATGCAATAAAGTTAGAGATTTTGAGAGAACAAATGACTGGTGAAGAGAAGAAAATTTCAAATAAGTACAAAGATTTGAGGCAAGGGCAGAGCAACTTAGGCTTGATCATCTCAGCATCATTTGGGCATTAGGAAAGACACATTTACAAAGAAGTAATAATTACTGCTACAAATCAATTTACAGAAATTAAGGAAGCTCATCAAAGCTGCCACAGTACGGGGAAGGGCAGGAGCACAATATATAAAAGAAATATCAAGCGGCACTAGGGTTACAGAGAGACTGAAAAGAAATTTATAGGAAAATAAATTACTATTTTTGTGATTATTTTTGCAATTTATAAGGACCTGGACAGAGAAGAAATGAAGTGGATAAGTATATTAATAAAAGGCTTGGAAATTTGACCAAGTTCTACTAGAGCAGCAGTTTTCAAACTATGGGTTAAGATGGTCACATATCAGATATCTGGCAAAATTACAGTTATGAAGTAGCAATGAAATATGTCAACACAACATGAGAAACTGTATTAAAGGGTGATAGCATCAGAAAGGTTGAGAACCACTGTGGTAGAAATATGAGGAAAAGTTGGGGAGTTTGGATGCAAAAACAATCAAGAAGGAAAAGGAGGCAAAAATGTTAAACATATGAGCTCAGCCTGGGCTATGCATTGAGTTCAAAACTAGCCTAAAATATATAGTTAGACCTGTTCTGTAAAACAAACAAAATGTGTTCATGCATGGATGTACGTGTGTGTGTGTGTGTGTGTGTGTGTGTGTGTGTGTGTGTGTGTTATGTCTACATGTATTTGTGATGTGTGGGAGTCTGTGTCACTGTTTGAATGAGTATCTATTAAATGATTCATTTTTAGGCTGAACTAAAATAAGAAGAGGACCCCAGAACAATATTAATAGACTGGAATAGATGGATAGCAATGTTCCTCAATGCATAAATGAAATTTAATGCAGATTCAGTGGAAATAAACATGAAAGGCAGTGAGGGGTGGAGTTGATATTCTGAAATTATTACATAAGAGTTTGAGATTATGGAGCATGAAGACATTGGAATAACTTGGAATTACCAGAGGAATTTGTTTATAAAGCTCAGGGGAAATGATCTTCCTTATACCGAGGCAAGACTTTGTAGACAGATATTAAGAATGTTATCATTAGGTGCAGTAAATTATGTCACGGGGAAAATAGGCATTGAAAAGGAAAACATTCATAAGTAAAATTTGAATTTCATAAGCAAAATGCATTTGAAACCCTAAAAATTTAAAGTTACATAATTATTACAATATTATTGGAGAGAATGAATGAATGCAGCCCATGGATGTTCATAAAAAAGTTTATGACTTACAAATAAAATACACAAAGGATCCACAGATTCTTGAGTAGTATAACAAACGTTAAAGAAGATTTAGAAAGCTAGATTAATTTGGCTTTACAAGAAGCCGTAGTTCTACTCATAGACATGCTTGTTTTAGATTTATTTATTTTAATTTGTGAGTGTTTTGCCTACATATATGTATTACAACACAAATATACTTAATGACTGCAGAGGTCAGAAGAGGTCTTCATAGTCCCTGGAACTGGAGTTATGGATGATATTGAGCCCACAGTGTAGTTGCTGGAAGCTGAACCTTGGTCCTTATCTATTCAGACTGGAAAGAGTGAAGAACACTTCACTTCTGGAATAAATGGTTGAGGACGGTGATTCTAATGTAGTTCTAACATGAGCTTGTGTTGTGGTTGGAAAGGGGTCCAATGGAAGGCTTGGTTTTGTATTTTTTTGTAAAAGGGTCTTTATTTTTAGCAGAATAGGGTTATTATCAAGGATCCTAAACTGATTCTAGCCTTTTCTCATGACTCCCAGTCTTTTCTTGGCCAGGAGTTCTAATTTGGCCACTTCGACTATTCAATAAGGTCATGAAATTTCTCAGCCCTCATCCCCACCTCCACCCCTCTGTATGACTCTAAGATTTTTTCTTTTTTCTTTTTTATTGAAAATAGAGTTTTAAAAATACAATATATCTGCATTACTGCTGCCCCTCCCCTAACTGCTCCCAGATCCTCCCTACTTCCTCACCCATCCAAACCCGCACTCCTTTTTTCTGTCCCACATTAGGATAAAAACAGGAACCTAAAAGCTTAATGATAAAAACTTAAATAGAAACAAAAACAAGTTGCTTAAATGGATCCATATTTGTTCTGTTGGAAAAAAGAAAGACCATAGAATGCCTAGGTGACCTCTTCTTCTGACTTTGAAAACCCATAATCCCTTTGTCTTCTAATGAACCTGTAATATGTACACTTAAAATACTCAATTCCTTTGCCTTTAAGCTGTGAGTGATGCTGCAGCTTAGCTGATGGCACAAAATGATATGAAATGAGTTCATCACACAGGCTGTCCTGAGTTGTATTATTAATATCTGTAAATCTGAGGAGAACTTTCAGCATGTTTTCATCTCTCACCTAGAACTCTAGCACATCATCAAAGAAGTTCTGCTTTTCCATAAGTCAGAAAATTTGCTGAGTTCATTTCCTAATTCCAGACATAGAAGTTGTATGGATAGAGATTGTGTGGATAGTTGAGGAAGTAAATGTCTTGCTGTGCCTGCTTGCACTTACTTCTTCACTTTCTTCTCCTCTTCATTTATGTAATACATTTTTGTGATACTTTTAGATTCAAGACATGGGACAGAAGATGAAGACTCTACCCATATCTTCTGGCCCCTAGTATTCTACTACCTGCACACATGACAGTTGACTTAACCTACTAAGGACATCAAGGTTGCTTCCATTTGAGCACATACTTGTGCACATGCAAATACAAGTCCAAACACCCACACACACTTACATCAAAACCCTCTTTCACGACAAAAAGTATCATTAACATTATTCTCATGACAGATGGGAAAACTGGGGTTAAACATGTTATGTTCTTTACCAATATTATGCAACCACTGAATTCAGAGTAAGAACTGGCACCCAAATCATCCTTCCTTCCCCTGAGCAATGCTAACTCTAATCTAGCTTAATGTCTCTTGTTCCTTAATGTCTCTTGTTCCTCTTTGCTGATTCTTATTATTACATCAGTTTCCTGCTTTTGCTGCCAAAAAATGTGCTCTTGTATCTGACATGCATCCATAATTATTTTATAACCACACTAATTTAGCATTTGAGGCTGATTGTAGTTTTAGGGTCTCAAAAGTATCAACTTTAGACTGTCTCTATTCGACTGCTTGAATATTTAATATTCTTGAATATTTAAAACATATTTCTTACATGCCCTTGAGGCAATAGATATTTGTAAGCATTGAAGACTCTCTGCTGAGTTAGTCTTATTTGTACAACTTAAATAAATAACATAATGACAATAGCAATAAAACTCCATGGTACATGATACATTATACTTTAAATCTGAAATGCTCTCCAAAGCCCAAAGTCCAAAGTGGGAATGAGAGATAGTGGAGACTCAGATGCGTCTCCTTGAAAGAGATGGAAGATCGGTCACAGGGCCTCCTTTCCCCTTTTCTTTTCCATTTTTGTCCCTGTAGTTCTTTCACACAGTAAAAATTCTGGGTCAAAGTTTTTGATTTTGGGATGGCAACCCCATCTTTCTACTTGATACCCTATCTTCCTATTGTAGGTGGACTTTACAAGTTCCCTCTTGCCACTGTAGGACATTTCATCTAAGGTCCCTCCCTTTGAGTCCTGACAGTCTCTCACCTCCCAGGTCCCTTGTACATTGTACAGAGTCCTCACAACCTCCCACCTCCCAAGGCTGCATATTTCCACCCATTCTGCTGGCCTTCTATCTCAAGTGGAGGCCCGGGGCCCTGACATTATCACTGGTGTGATGGTGTGCCTACAGACAGGAACCTAGCAGGACTGCACTCTGAGAGGCCCAACAAGCAACTGACAGAGACAGATACAGATACTTACACCCAACCAATGGACTGGAGTTGGGGACCCCTGTGGTTGAATTAGGCAAAGGCTGGAAGGGTTGAGGAGGAGGGAAACCCCATAGGAAGACCAGCAGTCTCAACTAACTTGGTTCCCTGAGATCTCTCAGATACTGAGCCACCAACCAGGCAGCATACACCAGCTTGTATGAGGGCCCCTGACATAGATGCAGCAAAGGACTGCCTGGTCTGGCCCCAGCGAGAGACGAGACACCTAACCCTAGAAAGACTTGAGGCCCCAGGGGTGGGAAAGCCTTCTTGGAGACAGAAGAGGAATGAGATGAGGAACTGTTGGAGGGCAGACTAGGAGGGGACACGGACTGGATTGTAAAAAAAAAAAAAAAAAAAAAAAAAGGTTAAAGATAATTAAAAAGAGAGAGAGACAGATCAAAATATCCTGAATGCATCTTGTTCCCAGTCACTAGCTGAGTTCCTGCCATTCTTTGTCCTGTCAGAGACTCCCACCAGGATGTGCTGTCATGTTGTAGCTCCAAAACAATGGAGCCAATCAAAAACAGAACAAGCCTTTCAACCATAGAACTAAAATAAATGTTTTCTCTTTGCAAAGTTAATTTATTTCAAGTATCTAATGGAAGTCTGGATAACCCTGGCCCTCAGTATTAACTTTGAGTCCTTTTTCTATTTTTCATATTTAACCTAATTTATTTTCAAACTTCATTTGCTTTATCTCCAGCCCACTGGTGTGTGGGAGTATAACTATGTTTATAGTTTCAGCAAGCCACGGCCACTAACTGCTCTTCATTAGAATAAATCCTCAGAATTACATCTCTCAAAATTCACTTAGTCCAGAGCAAGACATCTGAAATTATAAAGTATAATTAACAGGGCTCTCCCAAAGAGCTGTTTTAACACAGCACAGATATTGTATATGATTGGAGTACCCTCTCTGTGTTAATATGTATCATGTTATTGGCTAGTACTTTTCTTTCCTTACCTCTTCTTTCCTCTCCAAGCTATTATGCTGTTGTAAATGGGGAAACTGAAAGGAAGGAAATTTAAATAAACTCATACAAGTTCATAGAGAAACTCAGGAATGCTCTTTCTATAACTCACACTATGTGAATGTAGTCATCTTGTCTTTTAGAAAGCTATGGTTTGTTTTTCTTGGTCTGGCTATTGCATCTACCACTCCAAAGCCAGGACTTAGAATAGAAAGAGAATGATGCATATTTTTAGACTTCACTATGCTCTCTTGATAAATAGGTTAGAAACAGTAAGTACTCATTTTTTTAAAAAAGTAAGGGCTGGAAATGTATACTCTTGCTCATTGATCACTACTTAGAAGAATTTTCAGAAACCCACATATACCTGATTGGATGATCAGTCTCTACTGACAACTCTGAGATTTTGAAGCACTAAGAGACAAACTTTGGGGCATCTCTAAGGGCATTTCTAAAGAGGTGTGACTGAAACAGAAAGGACCACCCTAAATGGAGGTGGTACCAATTCATGGACTCAGAGGAAATGAAAAAAAAAACATGTTGGAAATGAAAGAAAAAGAAAGTTAAGCACCAGAAGTCATCATCTCTGTTTCCTGGGCCCGTTCAATACAAACAATGGTCTCACATTCTTGCTACCATTCCTTGGCCACTGTGATGGACTGTACCCCAAGGACCCAGGAGCTAAAATAAACCTTCCCTCCTTTCAGTTACCTTTTGTCAAGTATTTTGCTAAACTAATGAGGAAAGTAAGAAGTATTTAATTGTTTCTGTTGCTATCAAAATAAAAACAACTGGCAAATTTAAAGTTTTCTAAAACTTGAAAAGTTTTAAACATTCTTTTAAATGTTTGATATTAAGAATGGGAGATATGACTATGATTATAATCTTATTAAAATTGGTTAAATAATGCACTTTAATTTTTCATGTAGTATATAATATAAAGATAGCCAATGTCATTGTTAAACATCATACAAAATTATTAAGAAACTTCAGAACCTTTCAGATAATAAAAGAGTAAATATCAAATACAAAATTTGTAATAATTTTTTGTAAGAACAGTAGGTTTTGCATAAAAAGGGGGGCTTAACAGTATGAAATTTTGTATGCACCAAAAGGTATGAAAGAAAGTTATGAGAGTTTACTTTAAATCTATTCTAAAATACAATCCAATTACTGGAAACAAGTTAGATTCAAGATTTCCAGCTTAAAGAGTTTCTCGCTTCACTTTGGATATTATATAGATAAAATGGTGTGATGATTTCAGTAATGAAGTTTTATAAACTACAAGCATATTTGTACTGTAATAAATTACTTCAAGAACTTAAAAACATAATAGCTAAAATAAAAGTCAAATGAGTTTTTATTTTTAATGTAAAAGCAGACATCCTTTATCTAAAGGGATGTTAACATTTCTGTCTCGAAATGAAAAATAATGAAGTTAACTTGTACATATTCCTGTGGAGCCTGGTTTCAAGCCACACGTTGTCAAACACACCTCACCTGTTTCATTTGCGAAGGTAATGATTAATTTCAAGTTTCCTATGTGTTTGTGACTTTGGAGATGCTTGATATGTTTTGATGACAGCATCTTTGCTACGATTCTGCCTCTTGTGCCAAAAAGCTAGATGCAAGTCTAACACATAATTAGTTATGTTATAGTCAGGTAATCAAATCCAAGGGGTTAAAATGACATGATGCACCTCAAGTCTTATGAAGAAAGTACAGAGACTGAATATAAATTACAAATATATTTTATTGTAGTGTTTACATCAAGTGCATAATTTTGCATAAATATGATATAATCCTAATCCTGTCAGTTAGCTAAAATATGTATGAATGTACTTTATAATTTCAATATAATTTGTATATGGGAAGTCAAATTCAGAGGGATTATTAAATAGCAGTGCAACCCTTAAATCCATCAAATTAAATACACTGTATGAGCAGGGGAACATTCTTTATCAAACTCCAAAACCCGTGGTAGAAGCTTGCTAGTGAAAAAAAAAAACAAATTGCTTTGAGATTACCAAAGAGTTTTAGTAGCTCTTGACCACGTAGACTGAAAGAGGACTATCAGGTGCAGTGCAGGATAAACCATCCTGAATTATAGCTGCAAGGAAGAATACAGTCAAGAGAATGGTTTGGAGCAAGAAAGCTGTTGGAATTCACCTAACTGCTCACTTGGAGCATCTTCTTAATTAGATACACTTGCAGGCTGTCAATTTATCGGTGAACCAAACTTCTTAAAACTACAAATCAAGTTACAAAACATTCTAACTTAACAGCCTCCACCTAAATACCAAAAAAGGATGGAAGCAGGTTAACTGGCGTATTAGGCTCTTCACCTAGTATTCACCTTCTAACTTCTCCTCTCTTGGTTGTCATTTTCTTCTTTGATCTTTATGTCCAACCTTCATAATCAATTATATTTTTTTGTTTCTACAGTTTAATGAGCTTCCTCTCCATGCAGGGATTTTAGTATTCTGTTCCTTCGGCTTAAGATCACTTTACCCTGACCAAATATTCCCCGGTATCCTATGTTTTGTGCTGTAAACACCTCTTGTTTTCATTTTTCAACACGGATAAGGTGACAATCATGACTTGCAGACCTAGATTAATCACTCCTCTTTCACAGGACAATTTTTTTCTCCCAATTTCTGTTGTCTTGGTCAAAATACAGACATACAGAAGCACACGCACACGCACACATGCATGCAGGCATGCACACCTCGTGAGTGCAGGCACACACAGGAATTAATGACACAGAAAATCAAGAATCAAGACCTGGTTCTAACTTTGAGCAAACTGGTGCCAGGTTCAAGTTACACCATCTGAATTTAATATCCCACCATTGGGGTTTTGGACCTACTTTCTCTCATTGAGTTCAGTCTCTGACTGATTTTCTATTTATTGCTTTTGTCAAGCAAAATCACTATAGTTTCAATTTAATTAAGAGAGTGGGGAACATCACTTTGCAAAAAAATGACCAGAAAAATTAACTTTAATCCACTCACTAATGACTTTCATTTAGATCATGTTTTCATTCCTGAATTCAGCAAATAAAATAATACGATGGGGGTTTACTCAAAACAGATGTACTAGGAGTAGGAAAACCAAATAATTACTGACAAATGTGAGAAAGTAACTTTGGCAATGTAAAAGTCTGCTTTTCCTAAAGTTAGAAATTTATCTGACAAAAATCCCCTATGTACATATGACATTCATATATCAAATAATGGAATTCATTATTTCTACCTTTGAGTCTGGCTGGGTTTCTAATGTGTTCACTCAAAAGATTGCAGTGGAAATTTCACTCTACCAGGTCAAGAATTAGACACTTTGCTTCCTTAGAGTCTTGAGCCACTAGATAAAGTGACCAGAATGCCATGACTTTTAAAAGGGGCTGTATAGAATTAGATGCCTCATGGACAGTAAGTTGCCTCTGCAATGATCAGCACTAGTGTTCCTGAGTTTTTTAATTCAGGAATCTTATCAACTGAGTGTAGTCACACTAAGTATTCCAACCACTTCCACATGTGGAGAACTACTCAGCTGTCAGTCTTGGGGAATATAGTCATTGAACCTTCAGGCTATCAACTTTTAAGCTAGTTGATTTTATATCAAAAGATGATGGATTTCTTTATCTACTGAAAGAATACCTAACTGAGAGAAGGAAGCACAGAGCCTGTCACCTACTAAAAGACAAAGGTAAAGGAGAATACCAAATGGGTTAATACCATTTATCACCACTTATCAACTCACTATTCTCAGAAGCCCCCCTTTTTTTTGGTTTGGTTGGTTGGTTTTCTTTTCTTTCTTTTTTTTTTTTTTACTATACCTGTTTGCTTTACTACCACCAGTAATCCATGTCCTTAGTCAAGAGTGTACAATTGCCAAGTGTGAAGTGAATTGAATAAGAAAATGACCAGCCATCTTGGACTCTGAAAAAGCATCAAGTGGAGCTCTCAAAAAGAAAATAAATCATTTCAGAAAAACACCACTAAAATTATACTGTGAAAACCTGTTTAATATATAATTGGTTACCTGAAGTGACCAGAATAGTCTAACAGACTTTGAAAGTGTTGTATTTTACAGGAAATAAATAAGCTCAAAAGATAGGGGTCAAGCTATAAAGCTCTCATTGTCACTATTTTTCTTTTATCTCATTGAGTCTTATATGATACTAACTCAAGCTGTACTAATAAATCACTTAATCAGAATAAGAGACATCTTATGTATCTTTTGGCTATGGTCCTATAAAAAATTACATTAAGAATACATAATAAAATTATAAAATTTTTACATGTAAAAGTTCATACTTATTTCAAGGCCAATAGCATATTTTAATAATACAATTGCTTAGAATTCATTAAATGTTATTTTAAAATTAGGGCATTCTAAATCCTTGCACTTAAACTTATTTAAGACTTTCTTTTCCAGTTTTGAATCTTTTCTTGATGATCAGAATAAACACTTCATATTCTGATCTATAAATATATTCAATCTGTGAAAATTATATACTCTAAACATGTATCTCTAAAAATAAAACTAGTTCTTAATGAGCAGAGTACAAAGACAATGCCAAGGGTGGGAGAAAAATCTTTGCAAAGCATATTTGATAAGAGAATAATATCAAGAATATAGAGAACTCTGAAATAGTGGTTAACAAGCAATTAGATTCAAGATGTGAAAAGGACTTCAATAGACATTTACTCAAAGATGATAAACAAATTGCCAATGCGTGCATGAAAAGTTGTTCAAAATCACTATTACAGAAATGCTAATCAAAACTATAGGGAGCTAGCACTTCAAACCTATTAATATAGAAATTATAAAGAATAAAATGACAGAGATCAGTGATGATGTGAACTCACCTCACTGAACCCTTGTACACAATTAATAGAATCTAAAATTAAACAACTATGAATACACTATGAATGTTTCTTAACATGGTGCTAAGGCTCTGTTGCTGAAGATGACACTTTCTTAACTCATTGACCACAGACAACACTATTGACTAGAGTTCATAGTACTGGAACGTACTCTGAACATACTGGAGAAGAAAACTAATCATGATAGCAGTGCCCAGCTACAAACCCTGAAACCTACAAAAGCAATTTGCCTGAAAGGTGTATTTATGCATTCTTGGCACAAGTTTTATGGGAATAATCAACCACTTTCTGATTAGACTTAAAGGAATACTTCATGAGAAGGAACTTATATATGACACTGTTAAGTGTCTGAGAGCCTGTGGGCCTAAGGGAAAATCTAATACTATTATTCAGCTAAAGAAGCATAGCAATCAATAATTTCTAGTGACATTTGGTTATACCCATATATCAGTGACCCAATAAACCCACATCAAAAGCATTTCCTCTTTCAGTAGATGGAAAATAACTCAAATACCCACAACTAGATAGTGAGAAGAAAGTCAGACATTTTGGAGGGCCAATTTGCTAAATAAAATGAGTTCAGAAAACCCTTCCCATCTAGATTCAAAGATCTATATAGAAGAGGAGGCAAAAAGGCGGTAAGAGCCACATGTGATGAATGATTCCAAAGAAACAGTGTCTTCCAGACACAACAGGATTAACACATCTATGAACTAACACAATACTATGAGAGCATACACGAGACCTGTACAGGTTAAAAAACAGACAGGTTTCCAGTACAGAGACAGGGAAGTAGACATAGACTATGACCCCTAACCAATAAGTTGTATGGAATTAATACCCCCTGGCAAGGGAAAAATCAGATTTTGCCACTGGAGTGTCACTGTGTATAACAACCACACTCCCGGGCATGCCTCATGCCTGGAAGTAATTAGCCAATATAAAACAAACTCGATGTTTGGTTTTAGTTTGTGTGTTGACTTTGGGGAGAGTACATTGATATTTTTATCTTATTGGCCTGTTTCATTTTCATTTTTGTTGGATTTTTGTGTTTTTTTTTTAAGTAAGAGAAAGTAAAATAAAGAACATAAAGTTGAATGGGTAGGGAAAGTCTAGGGGGAGTTATGAGAATGAAACTGTAACAAAATATACTGTATGAAAAGAATCTTAAATAAAAAATTTCAGGAAAAATTTACTTAAAAGAACCAGGTAACTCTAAAAGAAACACAGAGACAAGAATGGAGCAGAGACTGAAGGAAAGGCCACTCAGAGAGCACCCCAATTTGGGATTTATTCTATGTGCAGCACCAAACTCCAAAGCTATTGCTGATGCCAGGTACTTGTAGACAGGCGCCTAGCATAGCTGTCCTCTGAGAGGCTCTACTAGCACCTGACCCAGACAGATACAGATAGAGATACAGATAGAGATACAGACAGAGATACAGACAGAGATACAGATACAGATACAGATACAGATAGAGATAGAGACAGAGACAGAGACAGAGACAGGCAGAGGCAGAGGCAGATACAGATACAGATACAGATACAGATACAGATACAGATACAGATACTTATAGGCAACCATGGGACTAAGCTCAGGGACAGCTATGGAAGAGTTAGGGGAAAGATTGAAGGGGCTGAAGGGGATTGCAACACCATAGGAAGAACAACACTATCAACTAACTGAACCCCTCAAAGCTCCCAGGAACTAAGCCAACAACCAAAGAGCATAGGTGGACTGATCTGTGGCTTTCTGCTACATATGTAGAAGAAGACTGCTTTGTCTGTCTCAGTGAGAGGTGAAGCACTTGTTCCCATAGAGGGCTTGATGTCCCAAAGAAGGGGGATGCTAAAGGGGTGAAGTGGGAGTGGGTGGGTGGGTGGAGGAACACTCTCTTAGAGGTGAAGGAGATGGGGTGTGGGTGGGTGCTCATGGAGGGAAGAACCAAATGGAAAAGGGGATAACATTTGAAATGCAAATAAATAAAATAATTAATAAAAAAAAGAGCTGGGGGAACTGAACCGGCCAAACAGCTCCCTGCACCCAAATCCTGCTGGACCCTCAGAAGTTTGGACACTCCTAAAAAGTCAGAGGAGACTACCCTCTGCCCACAGTCCGGACCCAAGAAGGAAACTCCTAGTGCCAACAGTGCCCCCTGGGTGCAAGGACCTAGGAGAAATCAGGGGCAGGAACCTTTGAATTCCTGTCTGCACATAGAGC
>NC_046166.1:34390528-34412012 GCF_011064425.1 Rattus rattus
AGGGGGATGCTAAAGGGGTGAAGTGGGAGTGGGTGGGTGGGTGGAGGAACACTCTCTTAGAGGTGAAGGAGATGGGGTGTGGGTGGGTGCTCATGGAGGGAAGAACCAAATGGAAAAGGGGATAACATTTGAAATGCAAATAAATAAAATAATTAATAAAAAAAAGAGCTGGGGGAACTGAACCGGCCAAACAGCTCCCTGCACCCAAATCCTGCTGGACCCTCAGAAGTTTGGACACTCCTAAAAAGTCAGAGGAGACTACCCTCTGCCCACAGTCCGGACCCAAGAAGGAAACTCCTAGTGCCAACAGTGCCCCCTGGGTGCAAGGACCTAGGAGAAATCAGGGGCAGGAACCTTTGAATTCCTGTCTGCACATAGAGCTGAAAGACAGTCTCTAAGAACGCCGACACACTTGAAATCAGAGCAGCTGTTCTCAGAAAAGGCTGAAAGAAAACAGGAAAACAGTTCTACAGGAGTGCTGACACAGAGGCCTACAACAGGGTCAAGTCACTCTCAGAAACAGCAAGACAAGCAAACACCAGAGACAACCCAATTGCTAGAGGCATGTGGAGGAAACTAAGCAAGAGAAACCAAGACTACTTGGCATCATCAGAGCCCAGTTCTCCCACCAAAGAAAATACTGGATATCAAAACACACCAGAAAAGGAAGATTTAGATTTAACATCACATTTTTCGATAAAGATGGAGGACTTTAAGAAAGACATAAAGAACTCCCTTAAAGAAATGCAGGAAAACACAAGTAAACAACTAGAAACTGTTAGAGCAGAAACACAAAAATCTCTGAAAGAATTACAGGAAAACACAAACAAACAGATGAAGGAATTGAAACAGAATTGAAGGAATGGAAACAGAAACAATAAAGAAAGCACAAAGGTAGACAACCCTGGATATAGAAAACCTAAAAAAGAGATAAGGAGCTGAGATACAAGCATCACCAACAGAATACAAGAGAAAGAAGAGAGAATGTCAGGGGCAGAAGATGCCACATCGACATAACTGTCAAAGATGATGTAAACTGCAAAGAGCTCCTAGAACAAGACATACAGGAAATCCAGGACACAATGAGAAGATCAAACCTAAGGATAATAAGTATGGAAGAATGGGAAGACTCCCAACTTAAAAGGCCAGTAAATACATTCAACAAAATCATAGAAGAAAACTTCCCTAACCTAAAGAAAGAGATGCCCATAAATATACATGAAGTCTGCAGAACTCCAAATAGATGAGACAAGAAGAGAAATTCCTCCCATCACATAATAGTTAAAGCACGAAATGCACAAAAAAAGAAAGAATATTAAAAGCAGTAAGGGAAAAAGTTAAGTGACATATAAAGGCTGACCTGTAAGAATTACACCAGACTTCTCACCAGAGACTATGAAAGCCAGAAGATCCTGGACAGATGTCATACAGACTTTAAGAGAACACAAATGCCAGCCCAAGTTACTATATCCAGCAAAACTCTTAATGAACATAGATGGAGAAACCAAGATATGCCATGATGATTGGCAGGATTAATATAGTAAAAATGGCCATTCTACCAAAAGTAATCTACAGATTCAATGCAATACCCATCAAAATACCAATCCAATTCTTCAAAGAGTTAGACAGAACAATTTGCAAATTCATCTGGAATAAAAAAAAACCCAGGATAGCTAAAACTATCCTCAACAATAAAAGGACTTCAGGGGGAATCACTATCCCTGAACTCAAGCAGTATTACAGAGCAATAGTGATAAAAACTGCATGGTATTGGTACAGAGACAGACAGAGAGACCAATGGAACAGAACTGAAAACCCAGAAATGAACCCACACACCTATGGGCACGTGATTTTTGACAAAGGAGCCAAAACCATCAAATGGAAAAAAGATAGCATTTTCAGCAAATGGTGCTGGTTCAACTGGAGGTCAACATGTAGAAGAATGCAGATCGATCCATGCTTATCACCCTGTACAAAGATTAAGTCCAAGTGGATCAAGGACCTCCACATCAAACCAGATACACTCAAATTAATAGAAGAAAAACTAGGGAAGGATCTGGAACACATGGGCACTGGAAAAAATTTCCTGAACAAAACACCAATGGCTTATGCTCTAAGACAAAGAACCGACAAATGGGATCTCATAAAACTGCAAAGCTTCTGTAAGGCAAAGGACACTGTGCTTAGGACAAAATGGCAACCAACAGATTGGGAAAAGATCTTTACCAATCCTACAATAGATAGAGGCCTTATATCCAAAATATACAAAGAACTCAAGAAGTTAGACCGCAGGGAGACAAATAACCCTATTAAAAAATGGGGTTCAGAGCTAAACAAAGAATTCACAGCTGAGGAATGCCGAATGGCTGAGAAACACCTAAAAAAATGTTCAACATCTTTAGTCATAAGGGAAATGCAAATCAAAACAACCCTGAGATTCCAACTCACAGCAGTTAGAATGGCTAAGATCAAAAACTCTGGCGACAGCAGATGCTGGCGAGGATCACGGAGAAAGAGGAACACTCCTCCATTGTTGGTGGGATTGCAGACTGGTACAACCATTCTGGAAATCAGTCTGGAAGTTTCTCAGAAAATTGGACATTGAACTGCCTGAGGATCCAGCTATACCTCTCTTGGGCATATACCCAAAAGATGCCCCAACATATAAAAAAGACACATGCTCCACTATGTTCATCGCAGCCTTATTTATAATAGCCAGAAGCTGGAAAGAACCCAGATGCCCTTCAACAGAGGAATGGATACAGAAAATGTGGTACATCTACACAATGGAATACTACTCAGCTATCAAAAACAATGACTTTATGAAATTCATAGGCAAGTGGTTGGAACTGGAAAATATCATCCTGAGTGAGGTAACCCAATCACAGAAAAACACACATGGTATGCACTCATTGATAAGTGGCTATTAGCCCAAATGCTTGAATTACCCTAGATGCCTAGAACAAATGAAACTCGAGACAGATGATCAAAATGTGAATGCTTCACTCCTTCTTTAAAAGGGGAACAAGAATACCCTTGGCAGGGAATAGAGAGGCAAAGATTAAAACAGACACAGAAGGAACACCCATTCAGAGCCTGCCCCACATGTGGCCCATACATATACAGCCATCCAATTAGACAAGATGGATGAAGCAAAGAAGTGCAGGCCGACAGGAGCCGGATGTAGATCGCTCCTGAGAGACACAGCCAGAATACAGCAAACACAGAGGCGAATGCCAGTAGCAAACCACTGAACTGAGAATAGGATCCCCGTTGAAAGAATCAGAGAAAGAACTGGAAGAGCTTGAAAGGGCTCGAGACCCCATATGTACAACAATGCCAAGTAACCAGAGCTTCCAGGGACTAAGCCACTACCTAAAGACTATACATGGACTGACCCTGGACTCTGACCTCATATGTAGCAATGAATAGAGCACCAGTGGAAGGGGAAGCCCTGGGTCCTGCTAAGACTGAACCCCTAGTGAACTAGATTGTTGGGGGGGAAGGCAATGGGGGAGGATGGGGAACACCCATAAAGAAGGGGGAGGGGGAGAGGGATGTTTGCCCGAAACCGGAAAGGAATAACACTCGAAATGTAAATAAGAAATACTCAAGTTAATAAAAAAAAAAAAAAAAAAAAAAAAGAAAAAAAAAAAAAATATGCCATGACAAACCAAATTTACACAATATCTTTCTACAAATCCAGCCCTACAATGCATAAAAGATGGAAAACTCCAACACAAGGAGAGAAACTACACCGTATAGCAAGCAAGAATATAATTTCCTTGCAATAAAACCAAAAGAAAGACACACAAACATAATTACACCTCTAACAATGAAAATAACAGGAAGCGACAATCACTATTCCTTAATATCTCTCAACATCAACAGATTCAGTTCCCCAATAAAAAGACATAGACTAACAGACTGGATATGTAAAGAGGACCCAGTATTTTGCTGCATGCAGGAAACACACCTCAGAGACAAAGACAGACACTATCTCAGAGTAAAAGGCTGGAAACCAACTTTCCAAGTAAATGACCTGAAGAAACAAGCTGGAGTTGCCATTCTAATATCAAACAAAATTGACTTTCAACCAAAAGTCATTAAAAAAGATAAGGAAGGACACTTCATATACGACAAAGGAAAAATGCACCCAGATGAACTCTCAATCCTAAATATCCATGCTCCAAATGCAAGGGTACCTACGTTCATAAAAGAAACCTCACTAAAGCTCAAAGCACACATTGCCCCTCATACGATAATAGTAGGAGATTTCAACACCCCACTCTCATCACTGGACAGATCATGAGACATAGAGAAACTAACAGAAGGTATGAACCAAATGGATTGAACAGATATTTATAGAACATTCCATCCTAAAACAAAAGGATATACCTTCTTCTCAGCACCTCATGGTACCTTCTCCAAAACTGACTACACAATTGGTCACAAAACAGGTCTCAACAGATACAGGAAGATAGAAATAATCCCATGCATCCTATCAGATCACCACGGACTGGTCTTCAATGAAAACAATAATGACGGAAAGCCTGGAAGTTGATCAATGCTCAACTTGGTCAAGGAAGAAATAAAAAAATAAATCAAAAACTTCTTAGAATTTAACTAAAATGAAGATAAAACATTCACAGACATATGGGACACAATGAAAGTGGTGCTAAGAGGAAAATTAATAGCTCTGAGTGCCTGTAAAAAGAAACAAGAGACAGCATCTATCAGCAGTTTGAAAGCACACCTAAAAGCTCTAGAACAAAAAGAAATAAATAAACCCAAGAGGAGTAGAAGGCAGGAAATGAATTGAGGGCTGAAATCAACAAAGAAATGAAAAGGACTATACAAAGAATCAACAAAATTAGGAGCTGGTTCTTTGAGAAAATCAGCAAGACAGATAAATGCTTAGCCCGACTAACCAGAGGTCACAGAGAGTGTATCCAAATTAACAAAATCAGAAATGAAATGGGAGACATAACAACAGAACCTGAAGAAATTAAAAAAAATCATCAGATCCTACTACAAAAGCCTATACTCAAAAAAAAACTGAAAAATATGTAGGAAATGAACTATTTTCTAGACAGATACCAGATACTAAAGTTAAATCAGGAACAAATAAACCATCTAAATAACCCCATAACTCCTAAAGAAATAGAAGCAGTTATTAAAGGTCTCTGAACCAAAGAGCACAGGACCAGATGGGTTTAGTGCACAAGTCTATCAGACCTTGATAGAAGACCTTATAACAATACTGTCCAAACTATTCCACAAAATTGAAACTGATGGAGCACTACCAAATTCCTTCTATGAAGTAACAATTACTCTTATATGGAAACCACACAAAAGCCCAACAAAGAAAGGGAACTTCAGACCAATTTCCCTTATAAATATTGACACAAAAATACTCAATAAAGTTCTTGCAAACCGAATCCAAGAACACATCAAAACGATCATCCAGCATGATCAAGTAGGCTTCATCCCAGGGGTGCAGGAATGGTTTAATGTGCGAAAATCTATCATTGTAATCCACTATATAAACGAACTCAAAGATAAGAACCACATAATCATTTCATTAGATGCTGGGAAAGCATTTGACAAAATTCAACACTTCTTCATGATAAAAGTCCTGGAAAGATCAGGAACTCAAGGCCCATATCTAAACATAGTAAAAGCAATATACAGCCAACAAGTAGCTAACATCAAAGTAAATGGAGAGAAACTTGACTTATTCAATACAGTACTTGAAGTCCTAGCCAAAGCAATCAGACAGCAAAAGGATGTCAAAGGGATAAAAATTGGAAGGGAAGAAATAAAAATATCACTCTTTGCAGGTGATATGATAGTATACTTGTGACCCCAAAAGTTCCACCAGAGAACTACTTAACCTGATTAACAACTTCAGCAAAGTGTTGGGGTATAAAATTAACTCAAACAAATCAATAGCCTTTCTCTACTCAAACGATAAACAAGCTGAGAAAGAAATTAGGGAAATGACACACTTCACCATAGTCCCAAATGATATAAAATATCTTGATGTGAATTTAACCAAGCAAATGAAAGATCTGTATGACAAGAACTTCAAGTCTCTGAAGAAAGAAATTGAGGAAGATCTCAGAAGATGGAAAGATCTCCCATGGTCATGGATTGGCAGGATCAATATAGTAAAGATGGCCATTTTACCAAAAGCAGTCTACAGATTCAATGCAATCCCCATCGAAATTCCTACTCAATTCTTTATAGATGTAGAATAAGCAATTTGCAAATTCACTTGGATTAACAAAATACCCAGGATAGCGAAAACTATATTCAACAATAAGAGAACTTCTGAGGAAATCACCATCCCTGACTTCAAGCAGTATTACAGAGCAATAATCACAAAAACTGTATGGTATTGGTACAGAGACAGGCAGATATATTAGTGGAACAGAATTGAAGACCCACAAATAAAGCCACATACCTATGGTTACTTGATCTTTGATAAAGGAGCTAAAACCATCCAATGGAAGAAAGATAGCATTTTCAACAAATGGTGCTGGTTCAACTGGAGGTCAGCATGTAGAAGAACACAAATTGATTCATTTTTATCACCCTGTACAAAGCTTAAGTCCAAGTGGATCAAGGACCTCCACATCAAACCAGATACACTCAAACTAATAGAAGAAAAGTGGGGAAGAGTTTCAAACACATGGGCACTGGGGAAAACTTCCTGAACCATACACCAATGCCTTATGCTCTATGGTCAAGAATCGACAGATGGGACCTCATAAAACTGCAAAGCTTCTGTAAGGCAAAAGACACTGTCATTAGTACAAAACGGCAACCAACAAATTGGGAAAAGATCTTTACCAATCCCACATCTGATAGAGGGCTAATATCCAAAATATACAAAGAACTCAAGAAGTTAGACTCCAGAGAGCCAAATAACCCTATTAAAAATGGGGTACAGAGCTAAACAAAACATTTTCAGTTGAGGATTATCAAATGGCCAAAAAGCACCTAAAGAAATGTTCAACATCCTTAATCATCAGGGAAATGCAAATCAAAAGAACACTGAGATTTCCACCTTACACTGGTCAGATTGACTAAAACCAAAAACTCAGGTAACAGCACATCCTGTGGAGTATGTGGAGAAAGAGGAACACGCCTTCATTGTTAGTGAGATTGCAAGCTGGTACAACCACTCTGGAAATCAGTTTGGAGGTTCCTCAGAAAATTGGACATTCTACTACCTGAGGACCCAACTGTACCTCTCCTGGGCATATACCCAAAAGATGTTCTAACATACAACAAAGACACATACTCCACTATGTTCAGAGCAGCCTTATTTATAATAGCCAGAAGGTGGAAAGAACCCAGATGCCCTTCAACAGACGAATGGATTTTAACAACAACAAAAAAAAAAGTGTTACATCTACACAATGGAGTAGTACTCAGCTATCAAAACCGTGATGTTATAAAATTTATAGGCAAATGGAATGAACTAGAAAATATCATCCTGAGTGAGGTAACACAATCACAGAAAAACACACTTGGTATGCACTCATTGATAAGTGGATATTAGCCCAAAAGCTCAAATTACCCAAGGTACAATCCACAGACCACAGGAAGCTCAAGAAGAAGGATAACCAAAATGTGGATGCCCCCACTCCTTCTTAAATGGGGGAAAATATTCATAGGAGGGGTTAAGGAAGCAAAGTTTAGAGCAGCGACTGAAGGAACTGCCATTCAGAGCCTGCCCCACATGGGGCCCATATATATACAGCCACCAAAACTAGATAAGATTGATGAAGCTAAAAAATGCATGCTGAAAGGGATCGAATATAGATCTCTCCTGAGAGACACATCTAGAGCATGTCCAATACAGAGGTCAACACTAGCAGCAAACCACCTAACTGAGATTAGGACCCCCTTGGGTAGAATTAGAGGAAGGATTGAAAAATAATGCCTACCAACCAGAGCTTTCAGGGACTAAACCACTACCGAAAGACTGAATGGAGTGACCTAGCGCTCCAAATGCATATGTAGCAGAGAATAGCCATGTTGGGGCACCAGTGGAAGGGAAAGCCCTTGGCCCTGCCAAGGTTGGACCCCCAGTCCAGGGGAATATAGAGGGTGGGCAGTAAGGGGAATGGATGGGAGTGCTGCAGAGATGCCTCAGTGGTTACGAGCACTAACTGCCCTTCCAGAAGTCCTGAGTTCAATTCCCAGCAACCACATGGCAGCTCACAACCATCTGTAAGGGGATCTGATGCCCTCTTCTGGTGTGTCTGAAGACAGCTACAGTGTACTCATATACATTGAGTAAATAATTAAAAAAAGGGGTGGGGGAATGGATGAGGGTAATACCTGTATGGGGACTTATGGACAGGAAACTGGGAAATGGAATAACATTTGAAATGTACATAAAGATATATCTAATTTAAAAAAAAAAGAAAAACAAGAGCTGGGAAACTAGTTTCAATAAAGAAGGAGTATGATGTTAGTTTGACAACTATGGTCTTTTTAAAATTATAATTGTAAGGAAGCAATATACAGAAATGATAGACATATACCCATGTATTTTCTGTGTTTTAGCATTATAAAGTTTTAATGTGCATGCACTCATGACGAGGTGCAATCTCATCTAAGGATAAAATGGCAAATCCTCTCAAATGATTGATTGTCAAAATGTGATGATGTTTTACTTTCTGTATTCATTCAAAATATTTAATCCAAATTTGTAAGATACATTTCCAATAATGAATGCATTACAGAAATATTCCTTTCAAAGAATTGTTATTGATAGCTCAGCCTCTAGGTACTTTGCTTCTCCCTACAATGTGGGATGCATCAAAATGTACCTCCCCTGCAATAACAACAATAAAAAAAACAAAAAAAACAAAAAAAAACTCATTGAAAATACAATTGTCATATGGTCAAGAAATTCCACTTCTGGTTATGTAATCAAAAGAATCTGATGAGGGTATGGAAGTGATGTTGACACATCCTTGTTCATAGCACCATTAGTATTGTGCTAGAAACATTCAGGAACACTGAAAATACCACCAAGTAGCTGATTCCAATGCAGTAGCTGATTCCAACACAGGAGAGCAGGAGGGGGCCGTAAGCCCAGTTTCAGGCAAGAAGTGGTTATCTAGCATGGTATACATTTGACTGGGGGACTATTATGGCGGCTATTAGGAAGTGTAGTGTCAGGGACAGGCCTATAACTTAGAGGTGTAGATTAATTGTGGAGTAACGTGGAAACTGGTGCTAGTTAACTTGAGTACAACCTTAGGTTGGTCTATCTAAGATGAAGTCTGAACCCAAAAGATTTGGTCTATCAATATCAATTTCTTAGCCATGTAACCATCCCAGGTATCAGTTGATAGATTTATGAATCAACAAAATGTGGTCTATAAAGAAATTTCAATCTATCAACATGGCTGCTTTGGCAAGGGATCACATCCAAAGACCTAGGTATAAATGATCTGGCTGAAATGCAGACATGCTCTGGATTACACTATGATCTGGCTAGAATAAAGATATAGCCTTAGTACATACCTTTAATTCCTACCAATGAAGGTAAGGTTAGTTTGTAAAAGGAAGCAGCTCTGTTTAAAGGTGAAGCCTAAATGAGAGGCAAACAAAGTACCAATCAGAAAAAAAACATTAAGAGAATGAGCCAGAGAAAGGATATACCCAATACTCACGAGAATAGAAAGGGGAAGCTACTTGAGAGCAGCATAGGGAGAGAGTATGTGTGGCAGTTTGACAGTTTTACAAAGACAGGTGGTAGAGAGAACAACCAGACACACAGGTGAAGACAGAATAAGCCAGAGAATAAGAAGAACCCAGAAGATTAGAACGATTGCCAAAGTTGGTATGAGGACAAGCAGAGCAATTCAGTCAGAAGCTGAGAGAAGGAAGATTGAATTGGTCAGTTTGAAAGATTAGATTGTATGGAGGGTAGAAGCTTCTAGGCTTAGGCCTATGGATAGTTAAAACAGAAAACAAAACACTCTGGGATCAACATGGTTTCATCTCATCTACCCATCTGAGGAAACAGAATCAAAATTCACATTGATCCATATCCATAACGGGTCCAAAAGAGAGAGACATTTTTGACAAATATAAACTAAGTTCAATGATTAAAAAAAATCATGGTATTGGATGGTGTCATACTCCTGTAATCCCAGAACGTAAGAGGTATATACATGAGAATCAAGAATTTAAGACCAGCTTTGGCAACATATTAAGTTTAAGACCAATTTGAGCTATATGAGACCCTTTATCAATTCCTTCTCTCTGACAAATATACATGTATTATGCCTGTTATTTAAACTACTTTTCCACTGAGCAAATATAAAAGGTGTGTTTAAAGAACAATAGGTATAGATCTGAAATTATGACAAGTTATAGAGACAAAAATATAGATCTGAAAAGCATAATCAGGAATTCATATGTGTCATGGGTTGAATATGCTTGGCCCAGGGAGTGGCACTGTTTGGAGGTGTGGCATTGTTGGAGTGGTGTGTTCCTGTGGGCATGGGCCTCATCCTAGCTGCCTGGAAGTCAGTATTCAGCAAGTAGCCTTCAGATAAAGATGTAGAACTCTCAGCTCCTCCTGCACCATGCCTGCCTGGATGCTGGCATGTTCCTGCCTTGATGATAATGAACTGAACCTCTGAACCTGTAAGCCAACTTATAAGAGTTGACTTGGTCATGGTGTCTGATCACACATTAAAACCCTAAATATGACAATATGGAAAGTAGTTTTCATAATAATAAGTTGGATATTAAAACTAATTATCCAAAAACCATCAATAAATTTCACTCCTGAGTTCCATGGTAGAATTATTCATATATTCAAATTTTCAGTTATTTTCAAATTTTTTGTATAATCACCAATCTGTGCCATTTTCTAACAGTGAAGACCTCCTCTATTCTTTTTAAGTAGACTATAAAATTTGGCGATGATGATGTTTTCATATATATATATATGAAAGATTTGGTAAGGATATTTTACCCTTCATATTTTCCTATTGTATGTATACATGAAGAAAACTCTTTAGAATGCAAGCAATATCTAGCATTTTAGTCTATATTTCTATTAAAGTTAACAAATGCTACCATTACTCTGATTACTTGATATTGTATTTATATACACATATATCCAAATAGTTTTGAATTATTTCTCATAATATACTTAGAAAAAGAATATAGCTTAACATGAAGACAATGATGGTGCCATTCACCATTTCAAAGATGTAAGAAAATACTTGAGGCAAATTGTTTATTAAGGAAAGTTTTATTTTGCTCATAGTCTTTGACTATATATATATATATATATATATATGTATATATATATATTCAAGTAGTCAGGACAATAGTAGCATATACATAAATCATATGCAGTTCTTTGCCCAGAAGTACTAAATTATACTTTATGAAAACTCAAATTCATCATATAAAAATAAGGATCTATATGGTAAAACTCATTGAGAAATACATTTGAGAAAAAAGTAAATTCAAATGAAAGTTATAGTGGTTAAACCAATCTACCCATAACCTCTCTTTCCATCATTATCATACTGTCAAAAAGATGAGCATGACTTGGTAAATTTAATGCTAATGAGAAATGCCACATTGAAAATTATTCTAGAAGATATTCAACATAATTATTTAAAATTATTAAATCAGATAATACAAATAATTACTTTATATAGGAAAGCAAATGAACTGATAAAATAGCTTTGAAAAAATGACCTACATTTTTAGATAACTATTAGATTAAATTAACATTGAGAAAGAAGTGAAAACATAAAAACCCATTAAGAAAACAACTAAGTTATGAGAGCATAAAAACAATTATAGAAAATCTTACTTCTGATTAAATCAGGACTATTAAGGATTAGATAATCATGTTTGGCACCCATTATATTGCAATTGATTCCAAAAGAGTCATTAACAGATACTAAAATTAGTGGGTGAAGTTCTGATGAGTAAAGAGATATTTATAATTTAGTTCCACATTATCTCTTATAATATACTTAGTTAGGAAAGGAATATAGCTTAATTTGGAGACAATAGCTGCGTCAATTAGTGTTCCAAAGCTGTAACAAAATGTCAGAGGTATATCAGTCTTATGGGGGGAGCAGTCTATTTAGCTTACAGTTTTAGAGTATGCATTCCTTGGTTGCTTGGCCTGGATCTTTTAAACCATGTAGTTTAGTATATTGAATTGGAGAGGCACGGTAAAGGAAGAAAGCATTTCATTTCATGTCAACACAGTTACACAAGCAAATCAAGAAGTCCTAAAGAATATTTCAAACTATAGTATATCAAGAAGACATTCAACTGACAGCAATACACAGTCAGGGTTAGGAACTTATTGGAAATAACTGAGAAATCTGACAATATTTTAATGTCTGTGGACTAGGTAATAATCTCAATTTTGAATTTCTGATTTATATCATTATAATTAATTGGTTATTGTAGAGAGAATATCTTGTGTCTGAATGGATGTAGCACCTGTCAATAATAATAAATCTGGTGGCCCTAGTTTAGGCAAGAAATACTAGGTAGAATATCCAGGAGGTGAAAGGATTCTGGGATAGTGCCATGCAAGAGATTCACCCAGGAAGATATGAGACAGATGCATTGAGCACAGGTAACTGGCCATGTAGAATAATATTTTACTTTTATAAAATATTAGCTGAAATACTTAATAGCAGAGAGGCATACTGTCATAGCTTGAAGAAAAAATGAACAATATAACTTCTCAGTGAGGTGTAGAGTTGTAAAGTAACTTCCACATCTATTCTAGGATTTGGACTGCATAAATTTTATTGCAGGTCTTATGCAGGTTACCACAACTGATTTGAGTTTACGAGTGCTATTGCCTCTCAACTATAGAAGTTTGCATTCGAAGCTCCTCCCCATCATCTGGCACTTACATTCCTTTCACCTCCATTTCTATGACATTCCTTGAGTCTTGAAGGGGTGGTATACAGAGTTGAAATGGTATACCATTTAAGGGTGAGCACACAGGCTCTTACTCTTGTCATGTGGATTTCAGCATTGCCTATAGGTCACTGCACCAAGAAGGTTTGATGATCAAGAGCAGCCCAAGTCTGTGAGTATAAATTTTGGTACAAAGAAAGAAATTTGACAGCATACACATTTAGCAAATTAACAATAGTAATTTCAATCCTATAGCCCTACAACTTCCTAGTTAGGTTTTTATCGCTTGTCATGACCAAAGGCAAGTTGAGGATGAAAGTTTATTTGGGTTACATTTCCACATCACAGTCTATCACTGAAGGAAGTCGGGAACTCATTCATTCATTTAAACAAGAAAGGAACCTAGAGGCAGGAAATGATGAAGAGACCACAGAGGAGTGCTGCTTACTTGCTTGCTCCTCATAGCTTGCTTAACCTTTCTTATGCAATCCAGGACCAATCAGCTCAGGGATAGCTGCACCTACAATAGACTGCCGCCTGCAATCAGTCATTAATTAGGAAAATACTATACAGCTGAGTCTTATGGAGGCAATTTCTCAGTTAAGATTCCCTCCTTTTGGAACTGCAAATCAAAACAACTCTGAGAATCCACCTCACACCAGTCAGAATGACTAAGATCAAAAACTCTGGTAACAGCAGATACTGGTGAGGATGTAGAGAAAGAGGAACACTCCTCCATTGTTGGTGGGATTGCAGACTGGTACAACCATTCTGGAAATCAGCCTGGAGGTTCCTCAGAAAATTGGACATTCCACTGCCTGAGGACCCAGCCATACCTCTCTTGGGCATATACCCAAACATATAACAAAGACACAAGCTCCACTATGTTCATAGTAGCCTTATTTATAATAGCCAGAAGGTGGAAAGAACCCAGATGCCCTTCAACAGAGGAATGGATACAGAAAATGTGGTACATGTACACAATGGAATACTACTCAGCTATCAAAAACAATGACGTTATGAAATTCATAGGTAAATGGATGGAACTGGAAAATATCATCTTGAGTGAGGGAACCCAGTCACAGAAAAACACACATGGTATACACTCATTGATAAGTGGTGCCCAAATGCTCGAATTACCCTAGATGCACAGAACACATGAAACTCAAGATGGATGACCAAAATGTGAATGCTTCACTCCTTCTTTAAAAGGGGAACAAGAATACACTTGGGAGGGAATAGGGAGGCAAAGTTTAGAACACAGGCAGAAGGAACACCCATTTAGAGCCTGCCCCACATGTGGCCCATACATATACAGCCACCAAACTTGATAAAATGGATGAAGCAAAGAAGTGCTTTGACAGTTTGACAGGAACCGGACATAGATCTCTCCTGAGAGACACAGCCAGAATACAGCAAATACAGAGGCGAATGCCAGCAGCAAACCACTGAACTGAGAACGGGACCCCCGTTGAAGGAATCAGAAAAAGGACTAAAAGAGATGAAGGGGCTTGAGACCCCATATGAACAACAATGCCAACTAACCAGAGTTTCCAGGGACTAAGCTACTACCCAAAGACTACACATGGACAGACCCTGAGCTCCAACCGCATAGGTAGCAATGAATAGCCTAGTAAGAGCACCAGTGGAAGGGGAAGCCCTTGGTCCTCCCAAGGCTGGCTCCCCAGTGAATGGGATTGTTGGGGGGCGGGTGGTAATGGGGGGAGGATGGGAAGGGGAACACCCATATAGAAGGGGAAGGGGAGGGGTTAGCGGGATGGTGGCCTAGAAACTGGAAAAGGGAATAACATTTGAAATGTAAATAAGAAATACCCAATTTAATAAAGATGGAAAAAAAAAAGATTCCCTCCTTTCAGATAACACTGACTTGTGGTAAGTTGGCATAAAACTAGTCAGTACACCAACCTTGGGCTTTTGGCAAAGATTTTAATAACAGATATGAAATTCTCTTTTCCAGAAAAAGCTGTAAGTCTAATCCAAATACAGTTAGTTACTTCATAATAGTAATTCCACTCTTGCTAGTGGGCACAGCTATCCTAGTAGATCAATACAGTAGCATGCAAGTTACAATGCTTGATAAGGGTGTTGGTGTTTTTTTCTTCCCTGCAGCCATATGAGCCCTTTCTGGCATTATGAAAGCTATGAGCAGTTGGAAGTTGCTGAGGAGGAAAGAATCACTTTTTGAATGATTTCTTATGGTAGATTTCTTATGCTCCAGTAGATGGCTCCACATCCAAACACACAATGGAAGCACTCATTGGCCTCAATGCATTATCAAAGCCAAAAAAGAACAATAATAATAACTTTAAAGGGACATGTCATTGGAAGGAACTATTTTGAAAGGGAATGGGGCATACGGAGGAAGGAAATGGCAGCGAATATGATCATGTTTCATTGTTATATGTATGAAACTCTCAAGGAAAGCCTTTGGTCTGGATTCTGTAATTTGATTAACTGTTCTATCCAAGATATTCAGTTTTTTAAGGTCCAAATTTTGCTTTTACCCCCAATTTTCTTTTGATGATTCACTTTCTGAGTCTGACATTGATGCACCATCTAACCAGTAAGTTGAGAGTCCATTCCACACATTCTTGGATTGCACAATTTACCTCTCTTTTATGTAGTTACATTGTGGCTGGCAAGTCACCATATGCTCATTGTGTATGACATATTTCTATGAAAATTCATGTTTTATCTGTTCTATGCACATTATTCACTTTGAAGCTACGCTAAGACTTTATAGGCACAAAGTGGTTATACTTTATAGCTAAAGTGGTTATACTTTGCTCCCCCACCTTGGGCTTAAACCACAAGGCAGTTGGACAACTATCATCTATTACCTACATTCTCTCCTTGCCTTACAATGAAGTGTGCTCTCTTCCCTCATCTTTCTTTGGTCATTCCTCCCTCTTACGTAGATACAAAGTGATATGCAGTCTCTGCTTCCCATAACCTTCAATAAAAACAAGTGTACTGACAATTTAGTATTACTGATTGATTCTGCTCATAGAGTGTTTGAAACCTTTCATTTAGAACTGAAAAAAATAGTGGGGCCAGTTTAGATCAGGTAGAAAAGACAGGTTAGGGATGCTGATAGGACAAGGCTAAACAGAAGACCAATGACATGAAAAGTATGACACTTGGGATCATTTTCATAACATTCATAATGAAAATCATTAGACACAACTTGCTGTTTCTGTATCTTGTTTCAACAATGGCCTTCTAGTAGTCTCATCATACTCAACACCAGAGCAAAGCATTCAGTCTAAAGTTTAAAATCTTCTAGCTATATTCTACTTAGCTACTTATTGGAGAAATAAATCAAAATATCAAGTAATTTTTCTGACTATTTTGCTAAATATAAATATGTATTAGAAATTTTTACCTAGTTTTTTGCAACTAACTTATTGGTGTTGTTTTTAGATAAAATTATAATATTTCTAAACTTCCCATTTTAATTTATCATAAATTTCCATAAATATGAGGCATAAACATAAACTTTTGGGGTTCATCAAAAATTTTCAAGAATACAAAAGGCCAAGGGAATGTGTTCCTGTTTTTCAACAGAGACATGAATTAAGAGAATCAAACAGCTATACTGTGAACAAATAAAATCTATTTTTAGTGCTTTCAAATACACGTACACATACACTTATTCATAGCTGCATGTATGTTATCTGTGATTTATGTACACACATAAAGATGCATATATATGTAACATATAACTCATGGATATGTTTTATATATGAATACACTATTTAGCATTAACATTGGAAGATTTCTTAGATTTTTCATATTTGCAAGTTGGTCTGTAGAATTGTATAATCAATCTGAATGTGTTAGAACCAAATATTGACAATGAAGATGATGAAGACAGAGGCTTAACTTAGAGACAGGGCATAGATAAGTATGTTGGCATCATTGGTTACAAAAGGAATCAGAGAGAAAAACATTAGGTCTGGAGGTAAGATTCTGAGCACAGTAAGGAGTGGAAAGGAGGATTGGTATTTGAAAACAGATCACCATATCAAAAGGGCAGAGGTTCAAAAACAAAAAGTTGTTGTTTCTGCTACATCCCATTATTCTCAAGGAGAACATGTGCTCTTAGAGGCTTAAGACACTAGAGTGTTTTTCTGTATTCAGCACTGTAACACTCCCAGATTAAGAACAGGAGAGAAAAGTAAAAAATAAAAATAAAGAACCCCAACAGTATGGAATACAACCTCTGTGGTTATGTGGTGAGAGCACCTGGATCAATAATACCTTTTAAAATTAATATCAAATAAATTATACTCACATTTTTGAATGTTATTTTGTGTTTCCTTTGCTCTGTCATTTAATTTAAATATTTGGAAGACAATGAAAGTTTGCTTGACCCGACACTTTCTCAAATACTTTTTCCTTTCTAAAACTCCACATGCTGATTCTATTATAACACTTACAACACCATGTTAGAGTTGTTTTTTAGTGTTTCCATTAGACTGTGACATCTTTCAACCTAGAAAATTGGTCTTCCTTAGTTTATTATCTCAGGACGAAGCACAGGCCTATACCAGAGTCATTAGTCAAGACATCAGTGAAATCAAGAACAAGGAAACATGACAGTATGAAGTCAAGGTAAATTAAAACCACTGCACTTTGTGATGGCTCCAAAATAAGCAAGAGGTTATTCTGTTTTTCCTTACTGTATTTTCCATTATGAATATATAATTTTATAAAACTATATCTTCCAGCTCTTTAAAAGTAAGTCTACCAATTTTCCCCCATAGGAGAAGCTGGATAGATCTGTAAACTCTTACCAAGAGCTAGTTTTAGGAATGATCTACATAGAAAATTCTTTTTTGCTTATTTATTAAGTTCAAAATAACAGCTGATGCTAATGACAAAGATGAGCATTCCCAATGGCAGTTGAGATGACAAAAATGTTGCATGACAACAACACTGTCAGTAGTCAGTGATGTCCAAGCATATCCCAGAACCCTTGGATATGTTTTATTGGTGCTTCCTAAAGCATTCATAATATAGTGTGTTGATTTGTCCCCATCTCTTATCAGCAAGAAGCCTAGACATTTCTGTTGCTTATTCTACAACAGTTTTGTTTCAATTTTTCAAGTTATCAAAACAGACTTCTTAATATTTTATTCTCCTCAATGTATTACAAAATACACTCTGTGATATGAAAGGAATTGTTAGGGTTGGAGAGATGGCTCAGCGATGAAGAGCACTGACTGCTCTTCCAGAGGTCCTGAATTCAATTCTCAGCAACCACATGGTGGCTCACAGCCATCTGTAATGGGATCTGATGCCCTCTCCAGTGTGTCTGAAGACACTGACAGTGTACTCATGTTCATAAAATGAATAAATCTTTATTTTAAAAAGAGGAATTGTGGTCAGGTGGGCACTCCTGAGGCTGCAGAGCGGAAGAGACCACCAACACTGCCCACCCCTGCCCACATCCCTGGCCCAAGAGGAAACTGTATACGGCCTCTGGGTTCCCGCACAGGAGGGCCCAGGAGCAGCAGGTCCACTGCATCTGAGACACCGCCAGAACCTGAAGGGACCGACAGGATAAACAGTTCTCTGCACCCAAATACCGTGGGAGGGAGAGCTAAACCTTCAGAGAGGCAGACACGCCTGGGAAACCAGAAGAGACTGCACTCTGCACACATTACTGATTCCAGAGGAAAACACCAAACACCATCTGGAACCCTGGTGCACGGAAGCTCCCGGAAAAGGGCAGCGCAGATCTTCTTAGTTGCTGCCACCACGGAGAGCTCATAAGCAACACCCTACAAGCAAACTTGAGCCTCGGGACCACAGAGGAAAATACCAAACGCCATCTGGAACCCCGGTGCACAGAAGCTCCCAGAAAGGGCGGCGCAGATCTTCCTGGTTGCTGCCGCCACAGAGAGCTCATAAGCAACACCCCACGAGCAAACTTGAGCCTCGGGACCACAGGTAAGACCAACTTTTCTGCTCCAAGCGACCTGCCTGGTGAACTCAAGACATAGGCCCAAAGGAACAGCTGAAGAACTGTAGATAGGAAAAACTACACGCCCAAAAGCAGAACACTCTGTCCCCATAACTGGCTGAAAGAAAACAGGAAAACAGGTCTACAGCACTCCTGAAACACAGGCTTATAGGACAGTCTAACCACTGCCAGAAATAGCAGAACAAAGTAACACTAGAGATAATCTGATGGCGAGAGGCAAGCACAGGAACCCAAGCAACAGAAACCAAGACTACATGGCATCATCGGAGCCCAATTCTCTGACCAAAGCAAACACGGAATATCCAAACACACCAGAAAAGCAAGATCTAGTTTCAAAATCATATTTGATCATGATGCTGGAGGACTTCAAGAAAGACATGAAGAACTCCCTTAGAGAACAAGTAGAAGCCTACAGAGAGGAGTCACAAAAATCCCTGAAAGAATTCCAGGAAAACACAATCAAACAGTTGAAGGAATTAAAAATGGACATAGAAGCAATCAAGAAAGAACACACGGAAACAACCCTGGATTGTTGAAAATTAAAAGAAGAGACAAGGAGCTGTAGATACGAGCTTCACCAACAGAATACAAGAGATGGAAGAGAGAATCTCAGGAGCAGAAGATTCCATAGAAATCATCGACTCAACTGTCAAAGATAATGTAAAGCAGAAAAAGCTACTGGTCCGAAACATACAGGAAATCCAGGACACAATGAGAAGATCAAACCTAAGGATAATAGGTATAGAAGAGAGTGAAGACTCCCAGCTCAAAGGACCAGTAAATATCTTCAACAAAATCATAGAAGAAAACTTCCCTAACCTAAAAAAAGAGATACCCATAAGCATACAAGAAGCCTACAGAACTCCAAATAGATTGGACCAGAAAAGAAACACCTCCCGTCACATAATAGTCAAAACACCAAACACACAAAATAAAGAAAGAATATTAAGAGCAGTAAGGGAAAAAGGTCAAGTAACATATAAAGGCAGACCTATCAGAATCACACCAGACTTTTCGCCAGAAACTATGAAAGCCAGAAGATCCTGGACAGATGTCATACAGACCCTAAGAGAACACAAATGCCAGCCCAGGTTACTGTATCCTGCAAAACTCTCAATTAACATAGATGGAGAAACCAAGATATTCCATGACAAAACCAAATTTACACAATATCTTTCTACAAATCCAGCACTAGAAAGAATAATAAATGGTAAAGCCCAACATAAGGAGGCAAGCTATACGCTAGAAGAAGCAAGAAACTAATCGTCTTGGCAACAAAACAAAGAAAAGAAAAGCACACAAACATAAACTTATATCCAAATATGAATATAACAGGAAGCAATAATCACTATTCCTTAATATCTCTCAACATCAATGGCCTCAACTCCCCAATAAAAAGACATATATTAAAAACTGGATATGCAACGAGTACCCTGCATTCTGGTGCCTACAGGAAACACACCTCAGAGACAAAGACAGACACTACCTCAGAGTGAAAGGATGGAAAACAACTTTCCAAGCAAATGGTTGGAAGAAGCAAGCTGCAGTAGCCATTCTAATATCAAATAAAATCAATTTTCAACTAAAATTCATCAAAAAAGATAAGGAAGGACACTTCATATTCATCAAAGGAAAAATCCACGAAGATGAACTCTCAATCCTAAATATCTATGCCCCAAATACAAGGGCACCTACATACGTAAAAGAAACCTTACTAAACGTCAAAACACACATTGCACCTCACACAATAATAGTAGGAGATTTCAACACCCCACTCTCATCAATGGACAGATCATGGAAACAGAAATTAAACAGAGATGTAGACAGACTAAGAGAAGTCATGAGCCAAATGGACTTAACAGATCTTTATTGAACATTTTATCCTAAAGCAAAAGGATATACCTTCTTCTCAGCTCCTCATGGTACTTTCTCCAAAATTGAACATATAATTGGTCAAAAAACGGGCCTCAACAGGTACAGAAAGATGGAAATAATCCCATGCATGCTATCATACCATCACGGCCTAAAGCTGGTCTTCAATAACAATAAGGGATGAATGCCCACATATACGTGGAAATTGAACAATGCTCTACTCAATGATAACCTGGTCAAGGAAGAAATAAAGAAAGAAATTAGTGACTTTTTAGAATTTAATGAAAATGAAGGTACAACATAACCAAACTTATGGGACACAATGAAAGCTGTGCTAAGAGGAAAACTCATAGCGCTGAGTGCCTGCAGAAAGAAACAGGAAAGAGCATATGTCACCAGCTTGGCAGCACACCTAAAAGCTCTAGAACAAAAAGAAGCAAATACATCCAGGAGGAGTAGAAGGCAGGAAATAATCAAACTCAGAGCTGAAATCAACCAAGTAGAAACAAAAGGGACCACAGAAAGAATCAACAGAACCAAAAGTTGGTTCTTTGAGAAAATCAACAAGATAGATAAACCCTTACACAGAGGACACAGAGAGTGTGTCCAAATTAACAAAATCAGAAATGAAAATGGAGACAT